>NC_142031.1:33013172-33316808 GCF_982192425.1 Myodes glareolus | reverse complement strand
AAGATTATCTCCAACAAGCCATTATTTTAACGCAGCTCCCTTGAGCCTACTTTTGAAACTGCCTTCTCTGTTAAGATTGTCTACTCTGCAAAGTGACCATGTGAACCTAAAAAGTAAAGTGAATTTTTAAGTCACTTGGTCATTTTTTCAGCTTTCAAAGCTGCATAGCTATAATGACGTCCTAGGGCTGCTAAGTGAATTAACACACACAAGTTAATTAATATTGAGCCTAGATCTGGGGAAAAGTGATACAGAGGTTAAGATAATTTGCTGTTTTTGTGGAAGATCTAGATTTCTAACACCCACATAACCGACAGCTTACATCCATCTGCAATTCTAGTTCCGGGAGATCCAGTACCCTTTCCAGGCCTCTAAAGGCACCAGGCACACATGACTGACACGTACATACATACACTCATACACATAGAATAAAAAATAAAATTTTAATGGATAATTGAGCATAGTCACAGTCCTGTTAGCTCTGTTTTAACTGTATAATTGGTGATTGGCATTTAGAAAACAAACTGGAAATCCACACAGTTCTGAAGGCTGAGAAGTCCATGATGAAGACGTGAGGAGATCTGATGCTGGTGAGTGCCTTCTCCTTGGTTCATGGTAGACTGTCATTTTTATTAGAAGAAACAACCTGCCCAGTTTCTTTATTAAAAGTGTTAGTCAGGCAGGGGTAGTGCACGCCTTTAATCCCAGCACTCAGGAGGCAGAGGCAGGTGGATCTCTGTGAGTTCAAGGCCAGCCTGGTCTACAAGAGCTAGTTCCAGGACAGGCTCTAAAGCTTCAAAGAAACCCTGTCTCTGAGGGAAGGAGGGGGAGTGTTAATTTCATCTTTCCGATTTTCCTAATCACCTAACAGCTTCCCAAAGATCTCATCTCCAAACATCCTAATTAGGGCTTCAACCTATGAGGGCAGAGGAGATGGGGAGACTTGTAATATCATAGCACATTCTCAACCCATTTTAAATGCCATTAGCAGTAGACCCCTAAGGTGAGATCATCTGTTCAGAGTGGTTGAAAGAAAGCACAACTGGAGCTTCTAGAAGATGCAATTAAGGATAGAAAAACAAGTCATTCAAGTACTGTCATTTGCTTGGCAAATGTTGCTTCAGACTAATTTGAACCTCCTCCTAGAGGTTCATCTTTCATTTTATGCTCAAAGGAATAGTCTTGGAAGTTGTTAGACCCCAGGTGATTATTGGAACCCTGGACCAGGTGTTGTCATTGGCCAATCTGTGGCAAACAGACTGGCTTCTGTTTACTCTCAAGACTTAGTAGTTTGAAAGAGGGTTGCTATATTTTGATTCATTAAAATAATATAATACAGACATAGGTTGATCAAGATCTTTGGATAGAAAACTAGATTTCGTGTATGTGTTGAAATGCTGAAGAAGTCAGAGATCTTAGGCCATATCGTTAACACCAGAGTTTGGCCCACTATTTTTGATATATTTTGTCTGACTTGAAATATATATGTGTGTGTGTGTGTGTGTGTGTGTGTGTGTGTGTGTGTGTGTATAACTGGATATATATCCAGTTAGATGGCATTAAAAGTAAAGGGAAGATATAGTGTGACATTGAGTTTCTGACAAATTTGTAAGATAGATGTATGACAACAATGTTGTGCAGCTGTAAGTGATGGAATTGAAAGTCAGCCTCTGGATTCTACAGCCATGTCAATAATGACCATAATGCTTGGCCCTTTCAGAAAAGAAAATTGAAAATGAGCAATTATACAGTGACTTAACTTTGGGGGGGGGACTCAAAACCCCTTTCTGTCCTCTCTGAGGTCCTGTAGATAAATGGTGAATGTATATTCACTCAATCACACATACACATAAAACAAACAAACAAATAAATAATATTATTTTCAATTCATGTACATTTATGTCAATGTAGGACTGTTACAGCAAATGAATACCTTCTTAAATCTTTCAGAAGGAGAAATATCAGACTATATTGGAGACAAAATTTGTAGTTAAGTAACCACAATAGTAAACTATGAGAAAATCTTCCCACTGCATCCATTACTGGATCTGTACAAAATAAATTACTAAATGACATTTGAGAAGGTCCAGAAGATAGAAGAGTTGGGAGAAATGTCCAAATTAGCTTCTTCTGTTTTAGAAGTCATCACTAGATTTATTGTCATTAATATTATTACTAGATTCAATGGAAGTGTATGAGTAACATGTTCTCTGATCTTATAGGGCCAGAAACTAAAACTAAGACTTAGCATGTGCAAATGGAGGAGGGTTTGGGACATAACATAAAAACTCAGTCTAAAGCAATGTGCCTTAGCCTCTCTGAGGAATTGGTGGTGGGTAGGGTGAGGGGATAGGTAGAGGAAATGGAAGAAGGAGAAGAAGGAATTGGGATTGGTATGTAAAATGAAAATAGATAGTTTGTTTTCTTTTTATAAAGGAAAATAAATAAATAAAAACCTCATTCTAAACGTACAGATATTATTAATAACTGAAAAATGTAAGTACAGAGTCACATTTTGATATGGTTGTCTCTCCTGTTTCTTGCCTTTTTAAAAAGTACTTTTCCTGCTTAGACCTAATAAGGGGAGTGGAGAGACTTCACATTTACAAAAGATAATTTTGATGCACACCTGAGATACCAGTAGTACTTCGGAAGTGGAGGGAGCATGATTAGGAGTTCAAGTTTAATGCTTGTCCTCTGCTATGCAGTAATTTGGACACCAGCATGGAAACCTCCTTCCTCCACCCCTCCTCTCCTTCCCTCTCTCACCACCCACTGTGCCATCCTCCCTTCATCCGTCCTTCTCTTTTTCCCCCTACCTCCACTTCCTTCATTTCTCTCTTCCTCTCTACACAATTAATCTCTCTCTCTCTCTCTCTCTCTCTCTCTCTCTCTCTCTCTCTGTGTGTGTGTGTGTGTGTGTTTGTGTTGTGTATTCTTGTACTGTGTGCCTCAAGTAATAAACCATAGCCAGACTTTCGACCTCTTTTTTAAAACTTTTGTCTGCATGTGTGATGTATGTGTTTATAGTGTGCCTGTGTCATGGTGCTCCTGTAGAGGTCGAAGGACAACCCCAGCTCCTGTAGAAGTCAGAGGACAACCCCAGCTGTCAGTCCTTATTTTCTGACTCTTTCGGAGACAAAGGCTTTGTTGTTTATTACTGTTTATGCCAGGCTAGCTGGCCTGTGACTTCTGGGAAATTCTCTGGGCTCTGCCTCCCATCCCAGTGGCTCCTCCACACTGGGATGACAGAAGCATGCCTCCATATCCAACTCTCATGTGGGATCTGCTTTATACACTGAGCCATTCCTCCAACCCCTGCCTCCATCTCTAAATATCTCTCTTTTTCAGTAATTTGAATGAATGTGAGGAGCATTGCTTAGCAGTGACATCCTTTCCCCATATAAGCCGTCCAAGTTGTATTTGTCTTTAGGCTGATCGCAGTTTGAACACTGTTGACCTCCCAGCAGGAGAAAGTAATATATTTTCTGAGCTGGATAGTGATGAGAACAAAAACTTAACATAGTCATAGAGAGTCTCAGAGATCAAAAAGTTATCAAATACAACTGTCAGTAAAATCAAGTAAGACTCAACCTATTGTCTGACCACTTAGCTATGTATGTTTTTCATGTTGCATACCTATTACTCCCTAAAATGGGGGGAGGGCTTCCTCAATTAGGAGAACTAGTGTCTAATAAGATGCAATCTGAAATCTTTATTCTTGATCAGTTCTTTGGCGATGCAGCTGTTTTCTAAACTTTAAGATCAGTGTCTTCCCAGGGGCTACCTAACTGTGAAGCCTACAGAAAGATTTCTGTAAGCCATAGGTTCTTTTGACTTAGGCTTGGGAAATAATGGGGCTGTCTTAACTAACTGAAGAGGTATGATTTGGGGCTCATGGACCGTTTGTTCAAGAGCCCGTCTCCTGTCTTCTGTGACATACTTTCTCTATGCTACTAGCTTGGTCCTTAGATTTTGTTTCCATTATGGTTTAACATTTTGCTGCTGTGCTAACTGGTATATACATTCACAACCATATCCAGGTGAAATACTTGTACTATTGGTTCATCCTTTCCCAGAAAAAAAAAAAAAACTATACTTCTATGTGATTAGAAACATCAAACTTCTGATCACCTGATCACCTCTGAGTCAAACATCGGAGCCAGAGAAAAAGATTGGGTACCCTGACTTAGTGAGAGTCAAGGAGTCTGCTTACTGCTAGGAATGAAATTTCAGGGTTGCTTACTTGTTCCTGGAACAATGTAAACAAATACTTCATCTCAAATTCAGCACCAGTGACAGACTAAGGAATCATTTCACCCATGTCCATTTTAGTAAACCAGTGAATTTGCTGTCCTTTTTTGTTGTTGTTGTTGTGGCAGCAGCGTGAGTAAGCGGCTGCTTACCACAGCACAGATGACTCCAAAGTAGCTGGACCCCTCGAGAACCCAATGCCAGCACAGGTGACCTCTGGAAGAAAAGCTTTCAACAACTGAGTTTGACCTTTAGCTAGTCTTTCTCCTCCTATATAATTTAGCAGTTTCAACGAGGGGTTGAGAAAAAGAATCAGGATCCCATAACATTGTCCTTTCTCATTCTGCTGAGGAGTGTTAGCAGTCCACTGTCATTGCCACAGACCAAGTTATCACAGTATTGATCTGCTTGTTTTATTTCTGTGATTACACAGCCAAGGTTATTCAGCGGGTTGGTAGTGTAACCTCTGTCCATGATAGTAGGCCATGTTAAGCCTGGGGGAGAGAAGCTCTGCTTCACACTTTGCACCAACAAAGATCAGACAGGAAAGTCAGATTTGTCTTTCCTTCGTACTTTTGCCATTTGTATATTGGAGAAATAGCACGATTTATTCTATAAATCTGGACTTTTCTGGATTCAATTAAATGTATTATTTAGATGTTAGAGTGGCCTCCAATTCCCCACACTCCTCTTGAATTGAGCGTCGGTGACTGACAAAGGAGGGAGCAATTCAATCTCAGTGCCACCAGTTTGCAGTTTCCACAAGGATTTGATAGATTTCGAACAAATAAAATTTTTTTATTTGCTGTGTGCCTATAATAAATTTCTAGAGATTTGCCTTTAAAAATACATTTAGTAGAGTTTAAGTCCACACAATTCTTTATTGTATCTTGTGAAAGTAAAATTCTATGTTATGATTGATACACTTGCATTTAGTTACTCTTTATACTCTGAAAACAGTTTTCTATTTGTTTGCCTATTTATTTATTTATTTATTTATTTATTTGTTTGTTTATTTATTTCATGTGTACCAGTTCTGGGGGCACAGAAGTTTTACTAACTCACCAGTGGGCAAGATGCTTTGCCCATCATTTCTCTTCTATCTTTAAATCTCTGGCTTTTATTACTTCTATTGCTCTTGTTCTCGCTTATTGCTACTACGTTTTCAGAATTTTCCTACTGTCAATGTGAAAACACAGCTCTTGTCTCAAAGGAGATAAGAGATAGTTTATTCTTTATCTAAATATAAGTGACTTTTACCATGAACCATGGGTTGAGGTCATCCTAAGCACTTGTTCAGATTTAAAAACTATTTCAGGAAGG
The DNA here is from genome assembly GCF_982192425.1 of Myodes glareolus. Taxonomy (NCBI): domain Eukaryota; kingdom Metazoa; phylum Chordata; class Mammalia; order Rodentia; family Cricetidae; genus Myodes; species Myodes glareolus. The sequence continues at coordinate 33,311,231 of NC_142031.1, read as the reverse complement.
TTTTTATAGCAACAAAACAAAATAAATCCAGTAATTCTGAAGTATGCTAGTGGATCATCATGTAGGTGGGTTATAGCAAAGCAAGGAAGTCTCTGCTGTACGTTTCAGATGATGTCTGATAACATTGGTAGCCTTTGGGTTGTTGGAAGCTAGAAGTTCATTCATTCCAAAATGATTTCACTAGATAGTCACAAAGTAGTTCTGGTGGGAAAAACTGAGGTGGGCAAAGAATGGCTAATTTATTGGATAATTACAGCCCCAGATATTTTGGATCCAGACATATAACATTACAGTTCTCCACAATCATGGCTATTCAGTATTCGGTCAGCCATTTAGAATCTTCATTAACAAAGGTGAAGGTTTTCTTCTGTGAACATCTGCTTATGATAAATTTCATAAAGCCATTCATGGTTCAAATACAATGTCCCTTCCAGGCTCTAGTGTGCTATGTCCCTTTAGCAAGTGATAACAGTTTACCTAGTAAACAATCGCCCACACTACCTATAAGGCTAGAGTGGACTCCTCTGTTTTCTGAGCACTTTATATTTCAAACTGAAATAAGTAATTTGGACACTTTAGTAACAGCCAAAATTTCATGGACTGTTTTAAGTAAAGAGTGACCCAATATGTTGTTATACAGCAAACTTGTATTTTCAGAACGAAGCTTCCGAGGCTAGTGGTCAGTTGGTTCAGCCACTGCAGATCTGCAAGGTGACGTTTGCTGATGTTTTAACACAGAGGCCAAGATTGCGCGATGGGACAGTGTTGCTGGGCTGCCTACATAATTAACTTTCCTTTACAGCCTAATGTTGAACTCAGATTCTTGAGATAAAATTACTCTCAAGTCGTCTAGACACTGATGGGTCTGCTTTACGGAACAGCGGTATATAGCAGCAAGAACAGGTGCCTGATCCTTTCCTATTTGGGGCCCCTCTTGCAGAAAGATGGGTAGACAGTGCTGTCACTGGGGGCTGTGCAGAACTGTCAGGTGTAATAGCTCATCTTTGAATTCCTTTGTTTTGTGAACCCATTCCTGTCAGACTTGGAATAAGTAATTTGAACACTGTACTTACAGCCAGCAGAAATGGGATCAATACATGCCAAGATTAACTCCAGTGATTAATCCCAGAGTCAATGAACCAAATGATTATCATTTCTGTCAGCTGAAGATTCTGGGATGTACAATTGTGATTAAAGAGGTGGGTTAATTTTCCATGGCTGCCTTTGGCAGCAGACAGATTCTCAGTCACTGATTTTCACTTCCCATTGCCTTGCAGTTGTTCGAGTGATGAGTTCTTGCCACTGCCAGTTCCGGTGTCACACAGTGGAGTGCTCAGAAACCAGCTTTGTCATGTGAGAAGCCATGTCACCTTCAAGGATAACACAAGCCAGTAAAACGTCTGCTTTTAAATGAGACTGATTGTTCTGATTCTGTGTTATGAGTAGGGAGGTATGGATTGCTTTCGTGCAAAAGAGAACATGAAAAGGCTGGAGAAAAGACTGTAGGTATGATTGCCTTAGTGAAGGCTCTGAACATCAGACCTTAGGATAATTGTTTCTTCAGTAGAGGCATATCCTAGGAGAGACTCTAGACAAAGCCTACTTCTGCCAAGTAGAGGGAAGGCAGAAATGCTATGTACTAAACACGGAGTTCTGTGGTTTATATTTTAAAATCATATTTACTCTGAATGGTAGATGTAGTTATCCTCATTTAATAGATAAGGAAACTACTTTAGTCACTCTGCCTAAATATGTACAAAATATGTTCCCTAAATATGTACAAAAACTTAATCCAAGGTTTTTCTAATCATTTGTCTTCTTGTATCATTTGCTCATTACAGAGTTTCTAAGATGGGGTGTCGGGGAGATATGACTGTGATATCTGTCAACCATGGTTGATTCAGCTCTTCTACAAGACTATGTAAGAATAACTCTTCTTCCTTGCTACTCGACATGTTTCTTCCCTGGAAAGGCATATTTAATAGAAAAGGACTATCTTTAATAATGGAGGAGGGCCAATCTACACTCAGGGTATACGGGAAGTATCTGTGTCTATTGCTAGAAATTCCCCCCCAAAAGGCTTGACGTGTTTATGTGTAGAACATACAGTTGTCAAGCTTCTAAGACTTTAGAGGTGAAGTCCTTCAAGGGATATCTGACTTTTCATTAGAAAAATTAAATTACTGGATGGCGAGATGCCTCAGTTGGTGACAGCATTTGAATGAAGCCTGGAAACATGAGTTCAATACCCAGGATACACATGGTGAAAAGAGAGAGTCACATCCTGCTGGTTGCCATCTGACACCCCGCTCACACACACATTAATTAGCTAAGTAATTAAAGTCCAAAAAAATCCCAAGAATAAGAAAAAGTGATATTGTTATGGGTTGAACTGTAAAATGTACATTAAAGTCTCCTAGAATTTCAAAATATGACCTCACAGGGAAAGAGGGTCATTGAAGATATAATTAGTTAATATGAGGTCATATAGAGGAGGAATAGTTTCCTAATCAAATTTGACTGGAGACCTAATAAGGACAAAACCAACTGAAGATGGAAGGTTAGATTGACAATCTTCAGGAAACAAAGGTTTTCAACACAAGATATCATTGCAGAGGTGACATGGCTCTGACTACACTTTAACCCCACACTTTCTATAACTGCAAGACAATCAAGTTCTGACTATTTAAACTCCCCAGTTAGTGTTACCATCTGAGGGCCATCCAAGAAGAAGGTTTGCTTTGATGTATATGTACACATGTATGTATTTTTAAAATATTAAAATGACAAGAAACTCCTGAATCTCAAGGCTGCCTATGTCAAGGGTACAATGACAAAATTGATTGCAAAGTTGGAAACTTGATCTGTGTTCTTGGCTAGCACAATTCATGACTGTCATTCCATGCACTAGTTGCCAGACACAATCTAGGCTATGGGGTATGTGTTTCAAATAGAATTTTATCTCCAGAGTCAGATCTGCATTGATATGAGGTCCACTCACAATTTTTAGTTCAAGAGAAATGTTGCAACTTTCCCTTTCTTTATGTCTTTTACTAAGAAAGTAAGAAGGATGAGAAGAGGACAATGAGGCTCATGGGTCTAGGGCCTCAGCACATGGAGAAGAGACTCACAGTTATGATATTATCCTCATATCAAGAACAATCATGTAACATTTCAGGAAATGGAGTCTCAAAGGCCTGCTTTGCCCAGACTGCAGATGCGGTAAGTGCAAGAGGCACCATGCACACTCCACACTCAGCTCTCCAAAGTTAACATTCCTTCTACCCCAGTGCTTCCCCAACTAGAACACAGCCTTACTTGCTAGAGAAGGAGTTAGGGGGTCGATGCAAGAGCAAGGAAATATAATTAAAAGGAGGCCCATGAGTAGTTAGAGCATCAGCTGAGAGTACTGTTGTTGATAGGAATGAGGGAAGAGGCTGTAAATGTCGATGTGCATTCAGCCACATCCAGCCACTACTTGTGACATATGGTTATCTGTTTTGGCAGCTTTTGGTACATAAGGCATGGTCCATAGCTGTCAGCATCCCTTGCTTTGTAAACAGTGGGTACCTCCAACATCAGTGACCCTCAGTGAGATATAAGAATCCCAAAATATTGGTATCCTCTTAACACTAATAATGTGGCTGAAGGGCAGTAGTCCTGTCCTTTGACTTTTACTGGGGAGGTACAAATATAAGACCAAAGAAATGATTCCAACGAAGAGGAGTTTGGTTATCCAGTGAATTCATTTGTATTACTTGTAAGAGTATGGGTGACAGAAAGGTATCTATGTCACTGAAAAAAGCCCATCCCAGCGTGAACGTTCAAATAATAGAGTTTCCTGCTTATTTGTTAGGCAGTCACACAAAGAAATTTTCTTTTCTTCAGCAATTATTTACTGCCCAAATATCCTTGGAATAGGGTACTGTGAAACTTGTAACTTTCATGAGCTTCCTGTGTCAGATATGTTTCACTTAGTTGCTGAATCTTTGTAGCCTCTGTCCTCTCTTCCACAGAATGTTTCAATTCCAAGGCAATAGTTACAAAAGAAACCCTTGTTCAAATAGCTTCATAAAAAAGCCCAAACTGAAAAGAAATACGATGTAGTTGCAGACATAGTAACAACATGGGGAGATTATCCTGTTCATGAGATATGTGATCATTTTGAAAGCTCTTGTCTCAGTGTAGTGGCTTGAGGCCTCACTGTTAAGACTGCCTACATTCTGCTGTATGCAAACGGTGTTACCTTTTCCTTTTCCTACCGTGCTGACAAAGCCCTATGCTGACTCTGGGTGGAGTTTCTTTAAATTCACAAACATGAAGCTGTGTTCATCCATCTAGTGCTGAACCTGACTCATGAGATTCTCCTCCATTCATCTTCCTCCTCCTATCAGCTGTGTAGCTCTCAGCCATTCTCTACCTTCTCTTTGCTGTTGTTTGCTCTCTTGAAAACCAATTAACTTTTCTTAGAATTTCCTGTGAGTCTACTTCACTTGATTTGAAAAGCAATAGTACTTGCTAACTATACATATTAACTTGATGTGATATTTCTATACATGAATATGACTAGTGCTGATCAAATTTATAATGATTTTCTTTTTAAAAGAAATTTAATTTTGTTATTCTACTAATATATTATTTTAATTTTTTCAAATAAAATATCATTATATCACTTCCCTATGCCCTTTCTTTCCTTCAAGCCCTCCCATGTACTTCCTACTTGCTCTTGAAAACGTGACCTCTTTTTATTTAGCTGTTATTGTTATAAGCACATACACAAGCACACATATATACACACATACCTGGCTTTGTGTGTTTAGTCTTACTTGTATGCATATAATTTCAGGACTGATCATTTGGTATTAGAGAAGATTATTTTTTCTCGTGTGTTTTTACATTTTATTTTGAAAAATTCATATACAAGAACTATATGTACATCATGCCTGTCTCCCACCCCAGTGTCCACAGACAGAAGGTTTCAGCCATGAGAGGGAGTGAAGATGAGAGGCCAGGTGTGTAACTAAGTGGGAATGCATGCTAAGTACATGCAAGGTCCTTGGTGTGTTACACAGTTAATAAAAGTTCAGGGTCAGAAATTGGGGTTCAACCTGAAGATCTGAAAAGCAAAACAGTCAACCACTGGCTCTTACCTTGAACTCAGTATGAAACTGGCATTCCTGCCTCCAGGAATCTCAGGATGAGACTGTGTGTCTTAGAGCTGTCTCCTCCCATCTTATATTCCTCTCTAGGGCTGGGATTAAAGGTGTGCACCACTGGAATTAATGGTTCATGTCATTATGGCTACTGGGATTAAAGGTGTTTGTTACCATAATCTGGTCTATAAGGCTGACCACTGGGACTCCTTTGCTCTCAGATCTTCAGGTAGTCTTTACTTATTAAAATATAATTGAAATGCCATTACATGAGTGTTTCTTGTTTTTCTTTTGCTTCTCACGGTTGCTTTTTTGTCAGAATCACCCACTTAAGTGGAGTTTTAAAAATGAACCTTTTGTGTTGTTTTGTTTTCCAAGACAGGGTATTTCTGTGTAACCTTGGTTATCCCAGAACTCACTCTGTAGACCAGGCTGGCCATGGGCTTGCAGAGATTCATCTGCCTCTGCCTTCCAAATTCTGGGATTAAAAGTGTGTACCGTTGGAAGGCATTGCTGGCTTGTCAGAGGTTTCAGTCTATCATGGCCTGGAAGTTTTTTCTAAAAAGCTTGGCAACCTGGAAATTCCCTCCCTCTCCAGAAAAATTTCCTGCTCTCTACCAGCCCTTGCCTGGAGAATGTCCCTGTGTCTGGAGGACTAACCTTATCTGAAAGTTGTCTCTAAGTCAGGTGTCTGATTTATCTTTAGCTTGACTCTTGGCACAGATTCCTGCGAGTAGATTTGTGCTAGGAGCTCTGCTATAGGACCATGCAGCCATATACTAAGTCTTTACATTAATGCCACTTAATGTAAATTAGGGTGTGTCCCCAGGTCCCCCAATCCTGTATATTCCTTATACTCTGGAATAAAGTTGATCTGATTCACTGAAGTCCGTCTCCTGGAGGACTGTCTCCATCGCATCCACAGTCATCCTAACCCTCTTACCCGCTTCTGCTTCCTTCACCATTATGGACCAATGCAGCCAATGATCATGAAGAAGAAATAAAGCCACAGTGCACTACCCCCATCTGGTTTGAAAAGTATCTTTTAGATTAAAATTTTAAGTTAGCATACAGTTTTGTAATAGCATTTTCTTTTTTTATTTCTCTAATTCTTTTTCAAAATTTTTATTGATTCTTTGGGAATTTTACATCATGTATCCCAATCTCACCCATCTCCCAGTCCTTCCAGCCCTTACCCTGGTAGTGTCACCCAAAAAGGAAAACTGACAAAGAAATAATAAAAATAAGATAATTATAAAAAATAAAAATAATAAAAGATAAATTTATATAAAATACAAATAAGAATATCAATTTCAATTATAAAAACAATTAAAAACAAATTCACAAATTAAAGACAGCAAAGAGGAAAAAACAAACAAAAAAGTAAGAAACAAACCCTTCATTCCTTTGTAGTTGCCTCTCCATTGTCTCTCCTTTCATTCTATCAGCATTGGGAGCTGCTGGGTAACAGGTTCGTGGCTCCTGTTGCCAAAGCAGGTACACAGGAGTGCTTAGGATCTCTACAACCTCCTGGGACCATATTGGAGTCCCAGAACAAAGCTGCTGCTGGGCCTATGCTGATCAAAGAGTCATATATGATGCCACCCAGGTCCATGGTGACATCTGGGCCCAAGTTGCTGCTGCTGGCCATGTTTGGGTCTGTGGTTCTGCCTCAGCTAGGGTCTGTGTTGATATTCATTGCCCAGGTTAGCACAGGGATCCCTGTGAACCTTGTATTGAACAATGAGTTGAAGTACAAGGGTCTCACTGAGCAGTTCCTGCCCCTCGCTGGCCCAGGGAGAGCCATCCCCTCTCACCAAAATGTTGATTCCATCCCTCTATGACCCTGGGATAATGATCCCAGCACAGGAATTGCCCCCTTCCACAGACACACATGGGAAACATGGTCTCACCACTTGCCTGAGGGGAGTGGCCTTAGTGGCCCAGACTGACCAACTCAGCAGTCGTTCAGGTACACACCCAGGACTTTGAGCTGCTGCACCACAACACCTACTTTATCTCTGACCTGTTTGAGTGTTTGAAGGCACTGGTCCTGCAGGACCATGGTCCCATGGTTCGCATGATCCAGGGTAACATAATCCATGTTGATGGTGTGTCATAGGCCAGAGGCCTTGAACCTGACTAACAACACACTACCAGGTGAAATCTGAAAGGAAAGCTGTTTAGACAAAAGAGAAGAATATATTTTTCCAGTGCTTGGCATTCCTTTGTGGCCTGTAGTTCTTTGTCTATGGGTGGGGCCCTATGAGATTTGCTACTTGCATGCAACATCTCTTGATGTTGTCATTGTTCTGGTCTTCTTTAGGGAGCTATATTATGGAGGTATCTTGGTTAAAGCATCCCTGTCCTTTTAGGAGATTTTAGGATCAAAGCAGATTTCCTGGTCCTCTGTCTCTTACAGTTAACCTACCCCACCCTTGCTTCTCCAATGTTTCCTGAGCTTTAGGTACAGAGTTGTGTTGTAAATGTTTTGAGGTCTGCGTACCCCACTATAACTTGTAAATTTGTTTTAAATTCTTTTGTCAGAAAGATTAGAACCTGAAGAGGGGATCCAATGCGAGGTGTCACCTTTTGATTGTGTTCTTCTGGCATATCTGGGGATGACTTTGTGGAGGAATGTCCTCTCATCATCTGTGGCAGAATCATCAGTGAGTTTGGGTTTTTCCCTTATTTTGTAACCTGGGGAGAGTTTGGTATCTTTACAGAAAAGGACACACCAAGGGGAGGGGATGCTGAAGATGGGTGAATTTCTTTTCTTACCCCATTAGGTTTATGAAATAAGTTGATATGATTCTGGCTATCAATATTTTTAAAAGCCTTGTTGGCTAGAACTGCCAAGATCTCCTCTCCTGGTTGCTTAAAGAATAGGATTTTTAAAGGTGAGGGTTTCAATAAAACATTTTAAAGGATGCTTTGGTTATGCAAAGACAAAGTCAAAGCCAAATGTAACTGTGGATTGGAGGAATAAAAGGCAGTGAGGAATAGATGGCTTGTCTAGAAAATGCTGCAGATGTTTATAGTGTTTTCAAGGTGAAAACAGACAATAGAGTCTTCTTTATTAAATGTTACACATCCACTGATCACAGAAATAGATTTGAAACAATTAGTTCAGGTTCTCAGGACACTTACAGGGATCTAGAGAGACTGCACAGCCAGTAAAGTGAATGAATGAGGACCTGAGTTAGACCCATGGGAGAGTGGTTGTAATGGAAGCATCTGAGATCCCAGCACTGGGGAGGAGGAGACAAGCACATCTCTAGGACTTGCAGCAAGTTAGCCTGGCCTGTTTTATGGGCTTCAGGCAAATGAAATACTTCATCACAAAAGCTCTGAAAGTGTGAGTGGATTGTCCCTAGGATTGACCTTGGGCTTCCACAGACACATACATGTGCACACATACCTGTACACATATAAATACACACACACACACACACAACTACACATTGCCCAAACACAAACAAACACAAAACTACAACCATGAAACACTCAGAATTCTAAAACTATAAAGAAAAATTAATTTCTTTCAAAACAAAACACTGCTCCTGAGCCACAGTTCCAAACCCCTTTCCTGATCAAATACAGAATGTTTTCTATTTATATCTGCATTAACTTTTAGCCTCTTCACCATTCCAATGGGAGAAAATTAATCAGAGGGCCTAATGACATGAATCAATGAAGTACAATCTGAATTTTCCCTGGTGATACCAAATGCCTGCAGTATTTAATGAGATACTGTTTTATTATCGACATGTGGCATGCGTATAAACTCTCGATGAAAAAGCTCTCTTAAACCCCTCACATGAAATAGCAAACTGACAATATTACTACAGGCAAAAATTTTCTGTTATGCAAAACTGGGTTATTAAAGTGTGCTGAAGTGCTTCTTATGCACATTGGTTACTGTTTTTAGATAATATCCCCTTTGTGTAACTCTGAATTATTGTAAACATTGCATTCTGCAACACTCTCAAGATTAGGTCAGCCTTTCAGAATTATTAGGTTAGTAATCACTGTTAGACTCTGATGTATATAATTTCATTTTTATTTCAGATAGCATTTCTTGCTGCAAAGAAGCAAGGAATCAGGAGGTGGCAGTATATCCCCACCCCTGAAGGCAGAAAATTTTGTGAACCAAAAGCCCATACCTGGTCTGGAAACAAAACCTACCGATTCTTTTCTGCACAAGACTGTACAAGGATGGTAAAGTACCACTTCTAGGAGTCCTTGTCTCCTAGGAGTGCTTGCTCATTCTTCCTTCTCATATCACTTGGGTGACCTTGTCATTCACTGGGCAAGTCTGGAGATTCCTGCCATAGGCAACTGGTCTGAAAGCTGAGTCACAGCTATACTGGTCAAGTGTGTGTTCTCCAGAAAAGCAATCCCTTCAAACACACTCTCAGCGTGATGAAAACAGCCATATGGCACCACCTGGCTCTTTACTGCCTCAACAATAAAGCATCCGTTTTTGAAGCTCAGCACCACAATGCATGAATATTTGGACTCCAGGAACCTCAGGGTTCAGAACTAACCTCCGCACTTCACAGAGGAAGAGCCCAAGGCAACAAAAGAAAAGAAAATAGCATTTGGCATTTTGCAAAGAAGAGTGCTTCAAATATTTTTGATATCCCCAAAGTACTCCATTTCATTTCACTCACTATTGAGATTGATCTTAGAGACATTGACGAAATACTAAGAATCCCACAGAAGCCAGCTACCAAGAACTGCTTCCTGTGTTCTGACTCTAACTAATTTCTTCTGTCTTCTCCTTTTTCCTATCTTCATCCACATTAAATTCCTCTTGATGGAGATTTTTCAGTGGTGCAGATAACTCAATAGTCATCAGATGAAGCTGCATATTGAAGACAACTTATATTGTGGGTTGCAACTCCTTCAAGGGTTAAGCAATCCTTTCAAAGGGGTTGTATATGAAATATCCTGCATATCAGATTTTCACATTATCATTAGCAAAATTACAGTTATGAAGTAGAAATAAAAATAATTTTATGGTTGGGGGTCACCACAATATGAGCAACTGTACTTAAGGTTACAGCATTAGGAAGGTTGAAAATCATTGTTCTAGCAAAAAAACAAAAAGAAAAAAAGAAAGAAAACAAAGCAAGACAAAAAGCAACAATAAAACGAAACTTTTTACAGGTTTATAGAAAGAATTCACTGATGATTCATCTAAAGAACTCCTGATTTACTGACTTTGGTCCCTGAGCACTTGTAGTTTGGATGAGAAATGTCTGTCATAGTTTCAGATATTTAAATGCTTGATGGCCAGTTCAGAACTCTGTTTGAGGAGATGGTACAAACTCTTTAAAGGAACTATATCTCTGTGGACCCCTTTGAGAGTCTACAGCCTTGCCCCACTTCCAGATGACTCTCTCCTCTTGTGTTTGCTGCTGGTTATATGATGTTTAACACCCTTTTCCAGTCTCCTGCTACTATGCCTCCTGTGCCATTATTGACTTCTGCTCTGAAACCATAAACCCAAATAAGGATTTTTGTCCATAAGTTGTCTTAATCATGATGTTTTATCCTAGAAACAGAAAAGTAACTAACATATCTCTGAACTCATTTTCCTAAAATTGTAGTACAGAGCCTTCTTGTTCATCCTGGCTGCTGAAACCAAAATAACCACACGGAAACTATATTAATTAAAACATTGCAGATGTAGGAGGGTCATCTCTCTATGTGTTACTTTCATTGGTTAATAAAGAAACTGCCTTGGCCTTTGATAGAACAGCAGCTTAGACAGGCAGAGTAGACAGAACAGAATGCTGGGAGAAAGAAAGCAGAGCCAGGCAGAGGCCATGATTCCCTTTCCTGAGACAGACGCTGGCTTGACTCATGCCGGTAAGCCACAATCTCGTGGTGCTACACAAATTATTAGAAATGGGTTAGTCAAGATGTGAGTTAGCCAATAAGAAGCTACAGATAACGGGCCAGGCAGTGTTTAAATGAATACAGTTTCCATGTAATTATTTCAGGTGTAAATTAGCCAGGGAGCTGGGATCCCGGCGGGAACGCAGCCCTCCACTCCCTTTTGCAGCACACTGCTTTGTTTCTTAGCTCTAGCTTCTTATTGGCTAATTCTTACATATTAGTTTAACCCATTTCTATTAATCTCTGTATTGCCACGTGGCTGTGGTTTACTAGCTAAAGTTCCCAGCATCTATCTTCAGCAGTTTTATGGCTTCTCTCTGACTCTGCCCTTCTTCTCCCATTCAAAAGCCAAACCTGTTCTTTATTCATTAATCAATAAAAGCAGGACAGACAGAAAGACCTTCCACACCATTTCCCCTTTTTGTTTAAACAAAAAGGAAGGTTTTATCTTTAATATAACAACATTACATATATAAAACAGTTATCAAGCAAGAATTAGAGTTATAGTATTTATATCTACTTTCTGTTTTTCAAGTCCAACAAAGACTCCAGAAAAATATATTATTACCTAACTAAACAGGAAGTGTATAGCAAGCAACTTCCAAAATTCTGGAATTGACAGAGACATCTTGCTACCTGGACCCCAAAGTTCTTCTGTACTGTTGGGGCATCCATCTTCAGCCCACAGACCCATAGCATCCTGAAGATTTTTCACAAAGCAGGAAATTTCAAAGACAGTTCCTCCTACATTGGCAGTTTGTCAATCACATTTTTTTGTGTCCTTTAGAATGTCTAGCAGACTCTTTCCTAAAGCAGGAACCCCAAAGGATCACCTCACCTTTAGGCAAGTTTAGTAGTCATTTCTTTGCAGGTCCTGCATGTTTAATTCAGCAGTCCAGGCAAGAACAGTTTCTTGCCCAAATGGCTAGCAAACTCCATAAGGATCCTCTTCAATGCCCATCTTCCTTTTGAAGTAACTGGGGCTTCCAGGAGCAGATTCACTGCCATGAAAGTCTTAAGTTCTTAAAACATTTAAATGCCATATTCTGAAGGTCTTTGAAAGATTTGAATGATACTTACCTAACTGAAATATACCTGTATATTTCTAGAAAGCTAAAATCTTGACTATTGTAGATGATTATCCATTAACCTATATTTCTTAATTATACTTACATTTTTTAAATGAACTGCACAAACACAATACCTTAAACAAGAGCAAAAATTTACATATGACAAAATTGACCTAAAACTTGTATCAATAAACCAAGAGCCATAAGAATGCAAATATCTATAGTATATCCCCCTTTAAATGTAAACAAGCTATTGTAAACAATATTTGGGAAGACGGGCATAGTTCTGTCCATACTGCTTCCTGCTGTTTGGGGGTAGTGTTAATTAGATAATGGTCTATCGTGTGTGCTAGGATCATCTCAGTCAGAGGTTGGGCAAAGTAATTTTTAGAGGGTGTTCACAACAACCTTTCAGGGGTTCATATTCTATCAAACCATACCAGTCTGGAAGCAATCCACAGGTTCTCATCCTCTGTGGAAACAAAAGAAGGACACCTTTTTCAAAGCAACATATCCTTTGATCCATATTTTGAAATTAACATACCTTTAAGATATATATGTTGGTTTAGCTTAGCAGCCCATATAATGAAATGTCTCTCTTTCTTAGCTCCTTCACCATCAAAAAATTCAGAGGAAACAAAATAATACACATTATCCAGACTTGTTATAGGGAGAGGGCCCCTTGTTTGTCCTGGCTGCCTGGCTAGCTTACACCAGAAATAACCACACCGGAACTGTATTAATTAGAACACTGCTTGGACATTTGCTCTAACTTTTTAATGGCTAACTCTTACATATTTGTTTAACCCATCTCCATTAATCTGTGTATCACCATGAGGCAGTGGCTTACTGGAAATTCTAGCCAGCACCCATCTCTGGCAGAGGATCCATGGTTTCTCTCTCACTCTGCTTTCTTCCTCCCAGAATTCAGTTCTGACTTCTCTTTGTACCTAAGTTCTGCCCTAAGCAGTTTCTTTATTCATTAACAAATGAAAGCAACACAAAGACATAAGGACCTCCTATACCACAGACTCTCTGTGAATTTACTATCTTTACATGGCTTATTTTTCTTCGCTCCTTTTAATCTCTGACTCTACTGTCTCTTTAAAAACTGTTTTATTTTTATAAACCACTTACTTCTTTTTATATAATTGTTTATATGCTTTTCTTCTCTCTCTCAAGCCTATGTACATTTATCCAACACTATAACTCATCTGGATTTGCCTTTATTGCACATCTGTAATTCTTTACTGTCCAGGAGCACCTTTTACAATGCTAAGCACTTCTTAAAACTTAACCTGCACCATTACTATGGTATTTATGGTACTTTCTGCTTGCTGACTACAGTCTAGAATGGTGGAGTCACTTGTGCCTCTGAGCCGCTCACACCGACCCAGTTCCAGGCACAAAGCTGGTCCACATTGCCATCAAGCAAGTTGCAGCACAAGCCCCATCCAAATGCTCTGTCTCCTGAAAGAGCCGGAGGTCATGCTAGCAGCACAGCTCAGAAAGCCGGCATTTCAAAATGATGCAGCTTTTCTGCTTTAGCTGAGTCAGGAAAACCTCTCTTAAAGAAGCTATGGTATGCTGCCAGCAATAGCAAGAAGCTGTGTTAAACTCTGTATTTTTGTATCTATAATTAAGCTCTCTCAGGTTTTTAAGTCGATTTTAGTTTGCCACTTTGGTGTCAATTTGTAGTGAGGAGACAGCTTTTGTGTCCTGGCTGCCCAGAATGAAAATAACCACAAGGAAACTATATTAATTAAAACACTACTTTGCCCCTTAGCTCTAGCTTCTTATTGTATAACTCTTACATATTAATTTAACATATTTCTAATAATCTGTGTATTGCCACATGACTGTGGCTTATCAGCTAAAGTTCCCAGCGTCTATCTCTGGCAGTTCCTTGGCTTCTCTCTGACTCTTCCTTTCTCCTCTAATGCTATAGGACAAGTCAGTTATTTATTCATTAACCAATAAAAGCAACATATAGACAGAAGGACCTCCTACACCATGGGATTACATAAATAGTAGATGTATTGGCAACTTGATGCAAGCTAAAGTCATTTCAAAAGAGTAACTCTCCATTGAAAAAATACCTCCATAAGATTGATCTATAGGCAAGTCTGTCAGGCATTTTTCTTTTTTGGCTGATTGATGAGGTAAGGCCCATCTCATTTTAGGTGATACTAACACAAGTCAAATAGTCCTAACTTGTACAAGAAAGCAAGTTGAGCAAGCCACGAGGAATAAACCACAAGGAAGTAGTGTTCCTCCATGGTCTCTGTGTCAGTTTTTAACTCTAAGTTCCTTCCCTGATTTCACTCAGTGATGGAGTGTGACCTGAGAATTGTAAGATGAAATAAGCCTTTTCCTTCCAAAGATGATTTTGTTCATGGTGTTTTATCAAACAACAGAAACCCCACTAAAACTATAGATATGCTTCTATAATGCAAAAAGCACCCTGGTGTCATTCTTGATTTGATCATTTAATCTTCAACTCTACCCATTGCTTCTGAAGCAAGCATCTGAAGCGGCCTAACTTGGATCTTATTTCAAAAATAAATGTGTAGACTAATGATTTCTTTGCCTCTGTAATATATTGGATAAAAGCAAATACCTCATGAATAAATAGATCATGCTAGGGAGACACTGAAGTCTCAAGGAGGCAGAAGAAAAGAAGGAAAAATGGAAGATATAAGCAACAAATATACAGCCATTTACATAGCAAGAGAATGGGTGCAGGAGTCGAGAAGGTTGGAGGATGCAGCAGGTGAGTGATGCATGATCATGGAGCAGAAAGAAAAATGAGCAGCGTAAACACAATGGTTAAAAATCACAAGGGGTCAGAGCAGGGGTTCCTATGAGATAAGGAAGCACTGCTTTTCTGGCTAAGAGGTGTGGCATTCCCGAGGGTGTTGCTACTTAGGGAAAAGAGCTAATTCAGAGTGGGGATACATGTGATGGATTCAGTATGGCAGAGGTTACAGAGCTTGGGGAGCTAATGAACTTAGCATGTCAAACTGCTTTCGACATCATAAGATGGAGGCATTCCCAGTGCTATCTTCTACAGTCCCTCCTTAACTGTATCACAATGCTGAATATGTGGGATGTGGCTTTCAACATAAACCAAGACAAGAATATGTATCAAAACATGAAATTTTATACTATTTATATTCTGATAAAGAATAAGACACCCGAAGAGAAGACTAATGGAAAGGCTGGAGTGGGGTCTTCTACTATAGGCATTACTCCTTAGGAGGTTAGGTTTTCATATCTACTTTTGTTTTGCTAGGAAACTATCCCAGTTGTGACTTCCACATGTTCAATCAAGAGTCAATCCTGACTCTAGATAAGAACATTAACCTTCTTAGCCCTCAAATCATTCTTCTTTCAGAGTTATTTTTGCCTCTGAGCAACTTCAGCTTCTAATCAGTGACTTTGCATGCCAGCACAGCCCAGAGAGGGTCCATAGAGTGCTGAGAGTCTGCAGGCAAAATCAGTACATTCCAAATGATTCCTCTGATTATTTTAACTACAGCATTTGTTCGTATGTCTTTTGTGGACTAGGAGGCACCAGCATTTCCTTTGGAAAAAAAAGAGTCCCTAGAAGTAGAACTAGAAATAATTCAAGATCTCTTATAAAGTTCAGTCTTTGAAATAAAAACTCTCAAAATGGAAATTGACTTGGCCAAAAGCAGTGTACTACAGGATTTTATTTATGCATGAAACCAAAGCCTTCAGATGCCCAATGTCCTGAATTATGAGGTGCAATTTCTGCAGAAGGTGACTAATGAATCAAATTCATCACTTAACCATTCTTTCCTCTAAGGAAGAGTTAGATAAATTGGATCAAACATGTGGGCAAAAGGTAAGTCATTCCATTAATTGAAGGATACCTTTTGCTATAAGCCTTCTAGGTAGAAGGTGGTTTTGGCTTTGAATGTAGAAACCCTGATGCTTTTCTGGTCATAGTTGCATTTTAAATCCAAGTTGGCTTTTGCAGCTGCTTGTACAAGAAGCATTTTCCTGTTGTGTGTGCAGTTCTTGTGATGGGAAAACCCAGCCTCTTAGGACCTGGGTACTTTGGTGCTCTGCTGAGATGGAGCTGGATCTAGCTCAAACCACAGTGGCTGTGGCTCACCTTGCCTGTGCCACCCCGTCAGTTTTCATTACCTTGACATTTCTCATGCCTTTGATATGTGATATAAAATGGTAGCCTTTGGCAGTAGATGAGTAAATGAGGCTTCGCGGGGACACAAAACACTTGCAAACGGAAAGCTGTGGAAAATGAATGTGACAAGGTTATTCAGATTGCTTTCTTAAGGAGTTTTGGCTCAGCTGTTTGTGAGGATGCCCCCATTTCTGCATTATCAGGGTAGCAGCTTCTCTTGTGAATTTGTTATGAATGCTTTTACCATCTCCATGCACATGGAAAGTTACTGCCTTGTAGTGAAGATGAGCTGCTGGCCACCAAGGAAAGAATCATCCACACTTTTAATTTCCCTTACAACTGCTGAGTCCTCACAATTACAAAGATGACCTTTTATTTTAATGTGGGTATTGCTGACTTTCTTTTCATGGGTTTTATTTTGATATTGTTTAGTAAGACTCTCTGGGTCTTGTGTAAGACTTCTTTTGTCTCAAAGTTGTCAAATAGCCATAATGCACACATGCAGACTGCCTTGGATTTTTTCGTCTTCCCCTTTAACGGCTGTAATGGGAATGACATGCTGATGGAACACTGGGATTCTAATGAGAAATTCAACAAAAGTTTCCAGAAGGCATAGGAACCCATTTATGGTCTGGGATGGGATTGCTGTCTGGTGGGGGTTTTAACAGTTGGCTGTGTTAGGCAGATGGGCTGTGACAGTGTAATTCCAAATGATGGATCTGTTTGGTCTTGAAATTCTGTTCATCAGTGACTCGAAGAACAGTGTGTATGCATGTGTTTGTCTGATAGCTGACATCAACCCCAAATCAATTTTTTATTCCCCCAAAAGCAGTGAGCACAAACCTAAGACTTAAAATGTTAATGCAAATTTACAGGTTAAAGTTCACTGAGCTCTGCTTAATTTCCCCTGGCTGAAAGAACAATTTCTGATGGGTGGAGCCAACATCTCTCCTGATATGTCTTACCTATTTTAGTTTCACATGGCAGAAAACAGTTTGTTTCACCTGTAGTTCTGTGTCTCTCAATTCTGAGGAGCCTACCGGCTTCTGAGGTAGCCTGGAAACCTACAACTTGCTTTCTTCCTCTTACCAGCAGGGTAGGGACTCTGAAGCTTCACTCTCTTTGAAAACCTTTACCTACCTAGGGTAGGCTCATCTGCCACTTCAGGATTGGCTCAGTGCTGCTAACTGACCAAGAACCTTAACTATTTTCAAGTTGCCAATGGTCACAAGCAAACCCTAGCTTCTCCCTTCACTCCAAGGTATTGCACCCTTGATATAGGTATGTTGGGCAATTCCCCTTTTCTAGCTTCTTTTCATACACCATTAACCTAGGTACCATTGTTGCCCTCCTAACCTCAGAGGTGTTATATGCAGGGAGTTATGGAGAGATCATCTCCCATCACTTTCTAGGTCTACTTTAACCACACCATCCTGCCAGAGGAAGAGCATATTACCAGAGAACAGAGCACAGTATTCATAGTCAAATAGATCTGCCCCCTCAATGCCTGTCATTCCAAAGTAGCTTCCTATTGCTTCCAGGATGATACCGACAGGACTGGAAATTGAGAGGCATTTTTTTTCTTTTGGTGCTTTCCTGTTTCTTTAGTCTCTACTGTTGGTAGGACCTAACAGAATCCAGCAGTTATTGCCTAGCTGAATCCACCAACTGCTGGATTCTTCCTCAGTAACTCCAGGGTGGCACAGAGGAAGTGGGTGTGGAGCTGAGGGACAGTATATAAATGGTGGGCACTTTAATTTATCCACCAAAAAAAAAAAAAAAAAAAAAAGACAGTGGCACTGCTGAGCAAATACATCTAAACCTCCCCTGGACGTCAGCCTAGAATAAGAAATTGCTCCTTTAGTGGAATATATCTTTTGAGTGGCAAATACTGTCAATGCTTTTGCCCTGGGGTGTCTCTCTTCATTCCCCCAGGACTGCTGGGCAGCTCACACTGACCTCTTCACTCACATCTGCAGCAGACTAAAAGAGGCCATGGGATTCTGGCTCCCTCAGAGAGCTTCTTGCCTGTCACTGTTGAAACAGGAGTGAAGACTTTTAAAGTGACCCTTGTGCCCTCCTTTAGTTACCAGTCAAAGAATAGACCCCAAGAAATTGAATTTCCTCAGGAGTCTCATCATGGAAAGGGGGACCAAAAAGGGACTGCCTGAATTCTTAAAATCCAGGGAGATAGCTGCGTGGTTGTGTGTTTGCCTAACATGCCCGACACCCTGAGTTCAATCCTCAGTACCTCAGGAACAACAACCAAGAAAGAAAACCCTAGAGAAAATCCAAAAGACTGAATCCTGGCACTAGCCAGAGGTGGAACCTGTCTCTCAGAAGAAAAACAAAACAAAACAAAATCAAACAAACAAAGACATTTTCCAATTCTGGTAATTTGTCAGTACACAGTTTCACGTCTTTGCATAACTCTAGAGATCTGAACCAAACTGGAGTGATGGAACAATGGAGAAATGTCAGACACACAGGAATGATGAACACAGAGAAAACTGGAGTCAGGTGATCTGGAAAAATTACAAGACAACAGAGGTTCAGCCTGTTTAGAGATGAGCAGACAGTCAGGGTTTTTACACAGAGCTAAACAATGAGGTAACATTTTTACCCAGAGGCCAACAAGGTGGGCGGGGAGGGGGGTATATTAGATGCAACTTAATGAAGCAGACAAGTTTAACGAATCTCAGCAGGAGCAATCTCTGTAAGAGAGCAGCCCTCAGATGATGTCTCCAAATGGTGGGGGAGAAAATTATGGTGAACTTTTCCTTTTGAACTTCATTCCCAGGGAATGTCTACATGAGTCTGAGGTTCTGAGTTCCTCATCAAGACGCCTCCCCATCAAGACTCAGGACCTTAAACACTCTGATTTCTTCCTACATGAGAGATAGGAGCCAAGACAATGATGGGCTAATGAAGGGCAAGAATACAGCTAGACCAGAAATGCTTAGTTATATATATAATTCTTACTTTCTATTTAAATATTAATTTGATGACAGGACCTTGAAGATGGGCTTCAGGTGGGAGTGTCAATGGATTTCTTTATTCTTCCTAATTCAACCCCATTGCATTACTACTTCCCCATTCTGATTTTCACTATTTATTTATTTTATTGATCTACTGATAATGGGTGGGAAAAATCTAGCTTTTTTATGGCTGCTAGTGCCCAGGTTTTGGTATTAACTTTTGCTAGAATCATTTTTTAAATATGGGTTTATTTATTTGTTTTTGTGTGCACAGCTGTGTGGGCATATGTGTGCGTGTGTATATATCAAAGGACAACTTGTTATCAGTTTTCTCCTCCTGCCATGACCACCATCCATGACTTTCCTGAAGATTGAACTTGGGTCATCAGGCTTTGTGGCAAGTGCCTTTACCCAGTAAGCCCTCTGGCTGGCCCCTAAGTGTATTTTATAATTGACAGATAGTTGAACTTCTTTATGGACTACCAAGTGATGGTTTGTCACATTTATATATTGTATAATGATGAAGTCAGGAAATTTAAGCAATCCATCATCCCAAACACCGTCTTCTTTGTGATGAGAACATTCAAATCTTGTCTCTGAGGTTGTTAACTGTAATCACCTTTCTGTGTAATAGCACATCGGAATTTATTCCTCTGCTCTGCCTGTGACTTTGGAGTCAAGTTTTGTCAGTCTCTGAACTGGTTCTGAAAATTCAGCCTCCAATTGCCTTTGGCCCCACCTCTACTTCTTTGAAATGCAGAGGTTTGGCAAGCAGCATGGTTCCTCAGCAGAAACAGCAACAGAAGAAGTAAAAGCAGAAGCAATCCTGGTATGTAAGGTTGCTCTCAAGGCTCAGGGCCAGTTGATAATTTGACCTACTTTAAAGCACTAGTCAGCAAGATTGGGAGAGACCAGCCCCCAAGGGTTAATCCCTTCAGACTGCAAGCCACTCCATCCCATTGTTCCTTTTATTGCTTTGCGTTATTGTAAGGGTGCAGAGATTAATTAGCAGATTTAAAACCTTGAAAGCTTCATCACATAATTTTTGTCATCAGCAAACCTTGGGAAAACTTAAAAAACAATGAAGGCACTAAATCATTTTAATTGCAAATTGAACTGGTGTCTTTATGGGATATTTTATTGCTTGTCTTCTGAACAGACAGCCGCTAGACACTGGGGTTCAGAGCTGACATACTCCCCTGGAGATTCTAGTGTTGGTGTGAGGAAGTGGGATTTGCCCATAGCAACTGGCATCATAAGAGAGCGGTTTCGGCTTAGAAAGCTCCAACTTCCGGGAGCCCAAAGGTGCAAATAAAGTATGTAGGGACAGTGTGTGTGGCACAGAAAGGGTCTACTGATTTTTAATAACAATTAGGATTCTGAAGAATTACTTTTGTAGGTTCCCATGGAGCTCTTTAATTGGGAGGATTTATTTTGCTCTCAGGTACTGGAGAGACATGCTCGCTGTCTTCAGGAGATCCTGTCGCACCTGCAGAGCACGGTGCCCCACAAAGCCGCACAGAGCGACAGTGAACCCAGGTGCAGACGAATTGTCTCCCAGCTGCAGGCGCACACTGTGCCCTCGTCAGTGCCGGGCTGACATTGTCCGCTCCCCCCGCCCCCATTTGTTCTGTGCTAACATTTAAATGTGCAATGACCCGGTGCCTTGAACACTTGCTCCCTGGTTGCTGCTGCTGCTTGGGAAGTTCTGACACCTTGTTGTTGAGCTCTTACTGCTGGTGGAGATGGGTTACTGGGGGCAGGGTTTTTGGATCTGACCTCCATTTGAAGCTGAGCCTTTTTTTTTTTTTCATTTTCATTTTTTTGCTTCCTGATTGCTACTGCCATGTAGCCAGCCATTAGCTGTGGTTCAGCAGTCACGATGGACCATTTAGCTTCAGAGCACAAGCCAATGTAACCCTCCATTCTTTCAAGTTGTGTCTTATTCTGTGTTTCTTCACAAAAATGGCAACAGTAGGTAACAGTAGCACCGGTGAGGTGGTGAAGAGGTCATCTCAGAGGTCTGGAAACGTGCTCATTTAAAAATAACGATAAAGCAATGAAAGTAGAGAGAAAACAGTACAAGGTGGGTATGGTGATGCATACCTGCAACCAGTAAATAGCAAGTTGAAGACCAATCTGGCTACACGAGGTTTTGTCTCAAAATAAAATTAAAAAAAAAAGAAAGATTAAAAAGACTGTATAGAAACAAAATTCTGAAAGTAAGCATTGGTGTTAAGGCTCACTTGGCAGCTATATCTCCTCTGATATTTATATGGATAGCATGAATTCATGATTGCCACATCTCTCTAAATTCCTGATGGGTGAGAGATAGGTCTTTTGCACTCCTTCCTATCTGTTCTGCAAGGTCAGGTCTTGTGCCACTCCAGATCCTCTGACCATCTTCCAAGATTCACAGTGTCTCATCTGCATTGCCAACAATGGGAACACAGGAACTGTTTCTGACTTCACAGAGACCAGAACTTACCGTCTTAAAAGGCTGTGTCTGCATGTGGCTCTTGGTGCCGTCTCTGGTGAGTACCATGTCTAGTTTCCAGGGAGAGGCTATGGGGAGAGAGCACATGCACATCAGCGACAAAAGTACAAGAACTATCTTTAGTTCGTGCTTGTCCCCGGCTCCCGTTTCTCAACTTTTGAGTGTGAGCCTTTGGCTTTTACCTGATTCTTACAATTATTATGCGGCTTGCTCATATCTTATGATGCATGTTATTTTTTCCTAACAAAACAAAAATACTCATAAGTCAAACATAGACCTAGGGGATGTACTTCATAGCTGTGCTTTATGCATGAAAATTCCATCCTGGGAAAATAATTTTTAACTACTACTGTTTTTACACTGTGAGTTGCTAGCTTCCAAGAGATGATATTTCTCTTGCACATTTTTTTCTAAAATGTATCTAAATTAAATTGATTTATTATTACTGCCAATTACAGAAAAATAATCCCTACCTTTGGAGGACTGAAAAAAAACCACATGGAATTAATTACTTAAGATGGAATTTCATAGAGAAAAAATTGAATTTATTTATAGATATATGCTACTGTGTGTACATGCCTGCATGATTTTATGTGTAACACATACATGTTAGCGTCTGTGGAGTCTATTAGTTACCTTTGCAGTTGGAGTTACAGGTAATTGTGAGCCTCACTGTGGGTGCTAGGACTGAACCAGGTCGTCTGCCAAAAGTGGTCCTTAGAACCATCCAATCACATCTCCAGGCCCTGCCTAGAGAAAATCCTTAACCATATGACTTCCTGTGTTTCTAATAATTCTTCCTCAGTGTGCTTCCTAATGTGAGCCCCAAGCACCTCATCTGGATTGTGTTTGCATCCAACAATGGCTGTGTGTCTGCAACAAACTTAAGTGTTCGTCAGTAGTCTGCACTAGCACCTATGCCAATTGTTCTTAGTCTTCAAATATTAGTTTATGTAAAGTGCAGAATATTATCTCCTTCTCTTAAAAAAGCAGCCCTAATGTAGCCTTTGTTCCATTAAAATCTGACTCATTAGCATACCTAGGAAGTGTCCTGTTCTCCTCTATGCTTTCTAGGGGACTGTGGGATTATACCCTGAGCTAGCTCAGGTTTTTCTACTGGACACTTAATGCAAATGATTCCTCCAGTGCTGTGCACTGCAGATGTTTGGATGTGTATTCTTCCCATTGTCTTTTGTTTCTCTGTTGTTCATTCTGATTGAGGTCTTTAAATTGCTTTACTGTTCAAAAGAGCTCTAGTCTTCCCTTCCATACCTTCTTAGAATAGAGTGATGTCCCTCACATTATGTTGGAAATTGTCAAACATACAGACATATTTCTTGCCTTGTAGAGTAACTTCTATACTGTGAGAGTTTGAGTCTAAAATGTCCCCGGGCATAGATTTTTCCATGTGTGTTTCCCAGCTGATGATGCTACTTTTGGAAATTGTAGAACCTTTAGGGGATGGGACATCATTGGTGAAAGCAAGTCACTAGGGGTGAGCCTCTGAAAGTGATACCCATATCTTTTTTCTAATGTGCTAATTCTGCTTATTGGTCCACTGTGATGTGAGCAGCTACCACTACATGCTTGCCCTGCCTTGAAATGGACTTTTCTGCCATGCTTTTCCTTACATGAGTAGCCTGAAATGGCCTGCAACTGTGAGTCAACATGTTATCTTTGCCACTTTAACTATCTTTGGTCAAGAATTATGGGGCCTGTACCAAAAAAGTATCTAATATACACCTCTGGATGTTCTGGTTAGTTTTAATTGCAAATGTGATACAGCCTAGAACCACTTAAGAAGAGAATTTCAATTTATTATCTAGAGGAGGTTGATCTATGGACATGACTATGGGGGTTTGTCTTGATGGTGAGAGGAAGCAGAAAAACACACTCTGAATGTGAGTGACACTTTTCCATGAACAAGGCCTTGAACTGCATAGAAGAGAGGAAAATTAGCTGTGCATAAGCACAAGCAAGTCATGATCTAGGTATGAATTATCTCTGCTTTTAGCTATGATCTGAAGCTTCAAGTTCCTGCCTTGACTTTCTTACAATAATGAAATATATTCTGGAAGTTTGAAGTCAGATTAACTCTTTCAACCACAATATTGTTTCAAGTTGGGATATTTTATCAGAGTAGTAGAAAAGAAATTAGGGCAATATATGCCCCCCAGTCCTTAGAGCCAAGGGTGATTAATGTTGGGTTAATGCTCTCTCTTATGTCTATCAGCATATTCCCTCATCAGTCCACCAATCCATCTTCTGTGAAGTGCATAGAAAGGGCATTTTAGACATTCATATCCTTCTATAATCTTGTTCACCATGTACAAGGAGGTATAAGCTACTGCTCAGTCTGGGAATATGTCTCACTTCTATAATCTTGTACACCACATACAAGGAAGGATGTTAAGTTCCTGGCTCTTCAAAGCAAAGCAACAACAAACAAAAACAAAATCAGCAACACACTTCTCCCATATGTGATTTTGTATCGGTCCTTCCATAGACATGTATTATTTTGTCAAGATGTACATGTGGAGTTGATACACCCTATTGTAACTAGCCTGTGGGTTCTAAAGAGACTCTTGTGTCCCTCACTTTGGCTTGAAACAGTGAAGTTTAAGAAACTGAACCCCCAACCCAGTATCTCATGCTGGAAGAAGGGGAAAGCCTAAAGTCCACACAAGCTGGGATGTCTTACAGAAGAGACAGTGGTAAATTAGTGGTGGAAATACCACACCTTGATCAGGATTGTGTAGCTACACACTACTCTGGCCTTTTTCTTAAACCTTAACCTTACCTAAGGACCTTCAATAAGAACATGTGTTGGGATGGTTCGCTGCTTCTTTCCATCCCTCTTTCCAATGGAGTCCCTTGAAAGAAGTCTCCATTTTTTTTTCTTTTCACTGTGTATTTCATTTTTAAATAGGATAATAAAGGAAGAGTGTCCCAACCTGGCTTGTTGGGGCACAGGTTGTGATCTTGAGTCCAGTAACAATATAATAACTTTATGTGTATGGTGACATGAAACAGACAAATCTTTCCCAAAAGTGGATGTTTCATTTTATATTCCTATCAATAAAGTATAAGGTTTGCTTATGCCACATGTTTGATGAAACTTAGTACTGCTACGTTTTTAAGTTTAAGCCATTACTAAAAATATGTAATAGTAGCTCACTCTATTTATTTTTGTTAGATTCTTCGAATCTTTTTTTGGAATCATTTTCCCTTTTATCTACAGGCGAATGTTTCATTCTTCTAATTCATATTGCCTTAAAAATTATTGACACATAGGCTTTGTATTTTTGTTTTATTTTTAAATTTTCATTTGCTCATTTTAGGTTCAGTTCTTAATTTATTTGACTAATTTTGACCTAGGGAGATATTCATCCTTTTTATTCATGCAAAATACTATTTCTGAGACCTTGAACATATTTACAAAAAAGTTTTTTCATAGTATCTCCTTTTCTTTGAACAGAAAGCCAAGTAGGTAACACAAGATATCATTAACAGAAAAGTAGATGCACAATGAAGAGTTTAGTTCATGCTACTTGAAAGAAGAACCTTGACATGTTCCTGGGAGAATGGCAATCCATCTCTTGGACTTAACCCAGTTCGGCATTATGCTGTGCCACACACACACAGTACAACTACATTTTTTGTTCTTGCTCTTTTGCTGACATTAATTTGCTAACAATTCTGAAAACCACCTTTCCTCTTTCCTTCCACAGTGAGGATACTTTCATGTGCCTTGTATTTTCTAAATAAGCCTCCAATTTTTGATAGTGTGTGTGTGTGTGTGTGTGTGTGTGTGTGTGTGTGTGTGTGTGCGTGCGTGCGTGTCCGTGTGCGTGTGTAGAGGTCAAACATCAAACTTGGGCCTCTTTCTTAGGAGCCATCTACCTTTTCAGTTTTTGTTTTATTTTCATAGACATTCTCTCTGAGTAGAGGAAGGTTGACCCATGAGTGGCAAGGTTCTGCCTGTCGTTGCCTTCTCAGTGCTGGAATTAAAAGAGTATGTGAGCATGCTCAGCTTCTACATGGGTGATGGGGGTCAAATGCTGGTCATCTTGATTGCAAGTCAAGCTTTTGCAACTATGCTATCTCTCCAACGCCTTGGCATTGCATTTTTAGGTCTCCTAAGCATACTACTGGCAAATAAATATGAATTTATAAAGGGTAGTTCCTCCATACTTTTCAATTTTTCTTTAGTATCTCTTGGTTGCAGGAATATTTGTGACAAATGCCATACCATACCCTTTTTTATTATTCAAATATTTTAATATAAAACAAACAGTAAAAAATATATGTGATGCCTTGTTGAATTAAACTGAACAGAGTTATCATTTTTGTGGATAATAGAATATCTTCTGAAAGCCAGAAAGTAGCACGGTGTTCACCCATGGCTGTCCTCAGACTCACTCTTAACTTCACTATGGCAACTTGACTCCTGCTCTGAACCCAGCCTTCAATCTCAACTTACATTTTTTTTCAGTTTGTCAGTGACATTTCCTAGAAACTATAGTAACCAAGTCCAGAGTCTGATTTTGGAAACTTTGGGTTATATTTTATTCCAAATCCTGAACTTGATTACTACATAGAGACTACAGAACTATGTATTTCTGAGGTAGTATATGGAAAGAATCTGGGCATAGGCATGCTATGAGAAATAGGAGGACAAAAGTGGGGATAGAAATCAGAGATGACCAAGGGAACAATTGTAAGAATGTTAAAAATAGGAATTAGATTCCTCAGGGAAGAGTTTGAATTCGGCATCAGCCATGGTTGATGTCACCTTGTAATTTTTACACAGAACTGCTTACTGGCTTTACTTGAGGAAGTGAGAAATCTTTACTTTGGAGTCCAGGATATCGCAAACTTACATCTTGTCTCTGTAAGAACTGAGAAGATATTACCCCTGAAAAGTTGCATACCTTAATTCACACAGCCATCAGGTTAGACAGGCTAGGCTTTGTGTGAACTAGGCAAAATCGTTACTGTTTAGCCTCTTTGCTCGAATGAAGTCTTTAATTGTCTTTTCCACTTAATCCTTGTTTTGAGAACAATTAAGAAGACTGTCAGACTGTCTGTGAAAGGCATGATGAGTTCCCATGATGAGTAATAAATTCTGTCTCTGGATAGTGGAAACTGGAAAAATATATTTTAAAAAATGCTCCCAAGATATAAATGATTCAAATGAGGGTTGAAAACCTCAGTGTAGACACTAGGCAAAGAGCTTGGTCTATTAATGCTCCATTCTAATGGCGAATCAGTCCCACACCAGTTATGTTTTAAGGGCTTATTTATTTTTGGGGGTAAAACTTACATACACCATAAACCATCAGGAAGGGAGCCTAGTTGCTGGAGCAGGAGCCAGGAGCAGGAGCCAGGACCAAGCGCCGCAACCAAGAGGCCCGAACCGAGATCTGTGGCTCTTTTAAAAGAGAAATATACCATGCCCCAGTGGGCTGGTATTTCAGCGGCTATTGGCTGACAGAGCAGAAGGCCCTCCCGCAGCACCGTGGGCTCGTGCTTCAGCCACTATTGGCTGAAGCAGCGGAAGGTACTCAAGCAGCACTTCCCCCTTTTGTTTAAGTAAGAGAGTTCTAAGCCTACTACGAAATTATATACAGTAAGTACAAACCTACACAATTATATACAATAAGTACAAATATCTATTCTAACTAGCTAAAGTCTTATATAATAAATAACTTGGCCAAGTCATGAGAGGAAAGTAGCTACATTTATCTAGTCTTCAACCTCATAGAAGATCCGAGAAGGGAAATAATGTTACCTGAGTAATTAGGAAGTGCAATCAAAGAACTCCCAAAACATGCAACAAATCACAGAGACAACTGGCTACCTGGGCAATCACCAAAGACCTGTTTGCAGCATTGAAGCAACCAACTTTGACTAAGGCCTAGAATAACTGACAGATTATTTTTAACAGGCAAGAGATTTTTCAAAACCATCTTACCCTGTCTTGACAAGATTTAACGGTTCTGTTTATCCATTTCCAGATTTTATCCATTTCCGGATTTTAACAGGCAAGAGATTTTTCAAAACGGTCTTACCCTGTCTTGGCAAGATTTGACAGTTCTGTTGATCCATTTCCGGATACTGTGTATTTGTCAGTAGTTGAGTTATGGGCAATTCCTTACCCAGAGGCCGGTTTTGTCAAGAAGACAAGCTCCAAGTGGAGTGTCTTTGGTGCTCAGCAATCTCTCGGGAATAGGTCGGTGTTGCCAGGAGTGATTGTGTCTCACTACACAGAACTCTAAGATTAAATTAAATACCATTTTCTACAGCTCTTCGAAGAGGTTGAAGACTATTTATATATAATCTCTATGTATCTAAAGAACCTGATTAGTCTAACCATAAATATGACAGATATAAATGACTATTGGTCTACAATTCTTAACATGTATCTAACTTAAAGACTATGAGAATAAACAACTGTGAAATAAATGTGGACAATGACCTTCCTATGTAAACAATAAATATCAATACATAAACAATATATGAGTATCTTAATCAGAGGTAGAAATGTACACCACAATATGGTATACATATATCAATACAATATATATCAATACATAAAAAATATTTTAAACAGGTAGAAGCATGCATACATACAATATTCAATATATGCCAATGTAATTATCTATAAACAATAACTCACAAATAACATTATTATCTATCCAATTATCTCTCCCTTTTTTTTTCTACAAAAGATCCCTGAGCTTATAAAATTCCTTTCCCAACTCTCAACCGTATACTAATTATAATCAATCCCTAAATATTGTTCCTAAACCTGAGGACAAACTTTGCTGAGAGAGGGGCCATTGTCCTCTAGAATTACTTCCAGCTGTCATGGGGGTATGGTTCTTTCTGGAGGATCCTGTGAAACTAAAATTATGGTTAAATTTCAAGGTCAATGTCTTTTAAAATTGCAGTCTCTGAGTATTTGGTGGAGGTCTGGCCAGAAAGTTGTACAAGATGTGCACCATTTCAGCTAACCAAGTTGGAATCATCTGTGCAGCTGATACCCGAAACAGGACTTGTAGTAGCACTATCAGTATCATGACGTCATATCAACTGAGTGGAGTTGTTGTTATGTTGTTATGGGGGTCCCATCTTCTTCCTGGAAACTTCAAATGTCAGTGCAGAAAGAACTCATTGTTCATTGTGGAAAACTTCAACATTCATTATATAGACATATACAAACATATATTCAATGAAAAGTATGATAGACATATTCAATGAAAAGTATGATAGATATGAAGAAAAGCAAAGATGTTTTCCAAACTCATATTTCTTTCTGTCTCATATCATGGCTCTTGACACAAGACAGAAACTCCAGAAACTCTGGGTTTTTCTCCTAACAACAGGCTTGGAATTAGAGAGGGACCGAGCCAAGAGTCCAACTCCAAAACTAGCTCTGTAAATTCAGAAATATGATTTAGTATATTGCAGAGCTTCATACTCACAGAACCTATTCAGTTTTCTTGATAATCCATATTGGGTAGTTATCTTTCCATCTGTCAGCATTCAAACACCCAGGGTCCTTTGAATTTTTCAAGCGTTTTCCTATGGAGACAAGAACAGAACCCTGCCCCATTTTATGTTTTTCTTACCACCTGTATGGTCATCATCATTGTAGATGCTGTCATTTCTCCATTCCAAGATGTTTCTTCTCTTCAGATCTAACCTTTATTAATTTTGATGGTATCCACAATTTTTCTTCTCCTGTGGAAACAAGAGCAAAACCCCTTCCCCTACCCCGCACATCTCCTGGCTTCCACTGTGAGGTCAGCACATCCTTGAAATAAATTGGTTGATTTAATTCAGCAGACTTTTCCAATATCCAATGTCTTTCTGCAGCCGTTGTCCCCTTCTCATTAGCACTGTGAAAATTCTAGGTTAATAAAGCATTATGTAACCTATTCCTGGGGGTATTTTTCACCCCTTTCTGTTTGTTCAACATATCTTTTATAGTTCGATTTGATCTTTCTATAACTGCTTGACCTGTAGGATTGTATGGTATACCAGTAACATGCTTAATATTATAATAAGCAAAAAATCGTGTCATTTTCCTAGAAACATAAGCTGGACCATTATCTGTCTTTATCTGTGTGGTATACCCATGATGGCCATAACTTCTAATAAATGAGTGATTATTGAATCAGCTTTTTCTGAGCTTAAAGCAGTTGCCCATTGGAAACCTGAGTACGTGTCAATGGTGTGATGTACATATTTTAATTTGCCAAATTCTGGAAAGTGAAACACATCCATCTGCCAAATTTCATTCCTTTTAATACCCTTTGGATTAGTCCCTGAAGGCAATGGTGTTTGGTTATAAAAAGAGCAAGTAGGGCATTTCTTTATAATCTCCTTAGCTTGTTGCCATGTAATAGAAAACTCTTTCTTCAAGCCTTTGCTATTGACATGATGTTTTTTATGAAATTCAGACGCCTGCAGCACACTACCAATCAATAATTGATCAATATCTGCATTACCTTGTGCTGGAGGACCTTGCAGACCTGTATGGGATAGGATATGTGTTATATACATAGGGCAGAGCCTGTTTCTGATCATGTCTTGTACCTGGATAAACAATGAGGTCAGTTCTGTATCATCAGGTATAAATTCTGCAGTTTCAATATGCAAAATAACTCTTTCTGCATATTGTGAGTCAGTAATTATATTAAGAGGTTCTTTAAAATCCCTAAGCACCATAAGGATGGCATATAATTCTGCCTTCTGGACAGAATCATAAGGACTTTGTTCCACTTCACTCAATTTTTCTGATTTGTAACCTGCTTTCCCTGATTTATTAGCATCAGTATAAAATGTACGGGCTCCGGTTATTGGAGCATCATGAACAATTCGAGGGAGGATCCAAGAAGTTCTCTTTATAAAGTTAAGTCTCTTGTTTTTTGGGCAATTGTTATTGATTTCTCCCAAAAAATTAGCACAAGCTCTTTGCCATGGTTCATTGTCTTCCCACAACTTTTTTATCTCATCAGCAGTGAAAGGCACTATAATTTCTGCTGGGTCTATACCTGCTAATTGATGAAGTCTCAATTTTCCTTTTATAATCAATTCAGAGACTTTTTCCACACATGTTTTTAAGTTTTTACTTGGTTTGTGTGGTAAAAAGATCCACTCTAAAATAGTATCTTCCTTCTGCATTAAAATTTCCATAGGAGAAATTCTGGAAGGCAATATGACTAAAATGCAACTAAGATTTGGATACACCCTATCTACATGTGCCTCCTGTAATTTTTCCTCAACCATGTCAGTTCCTTTTCTGCTTCAGCTGTTAACTCTCTGGGACTATTCAAATCTTTGTCACCATCTAAGGTTTTGTTTAAATGAATTATTAGATCAGGTGTTGTCCCAACAGCTGGTCATAGACTGGAAATGTCTCCTAATAATCTTTGAAAGTCATTAAGAGTTCGTAACCGGTCTCTCCTGATTTGTGCCTTTTGAGTCGTAATTCTTTGTAAGCCTATTTTATAACCTAAATAATTAACAGAATCTCCTCTCTGAATTTTTTCAGGAGCAATTTGCAATCCCCATTTAGGTAATACTATTTTTACTTCTTTAAACAGCCTTTCTAAGGCATCTTTGTTTTGATCAGATATCAGGATATCATCCATATAATGGTATATTATGGACTTAGGAAATTGTTTGGTTATTATTTTCAATGGTTGGCTTACAAAATATTGGCACAGGGTGGGAGAGTTTAACATTCCCTGTGGGAGGACGGTCCACTGGTACCTCCTTGCAGGCTGAGAGTTATTATAGGTAGGCACTGTGAAGGCAAACTTTTCTCTATCTTTTTCTTGTAATGGTATAGTGAAGAAACAATCTTTCAGATCAATAACTATAAGAGGCCATCCCTTTGGTAACAGGGAGGGCAGAGGAATTCCAGATTGTAGAGGGCCCATAGGTTGAATATCCTTGTTGATAGCTCTAAGATCTCACCATTCTCCATTTACCAGATTTTTTCTTAACAACAAATACAGGAGAGTTCCAAGGGCTGGTAGATTCTTCTATATGTCCAGCATCTAATTGCTCTTGTACCAGCTGTTCTAAAGCCTGTAACTTTTCCTCAGCTAAAGGCCACTGTTTAGTCCATATTGGTTTCTCAGTCAACCATTGTAGAGGCATGGCTGTTGGTGCCTCTGAAGGGCCATCAATTGTGTTGTGGTCTTGTATGGCTCTAATGGCTGGTTTTCGTTATCTGTAATATCTTGTAAAATTGTCCTTAGAAATATAGGCTCTGGAAGCAGCAGGAATGTTAATTTGGGTATTCCATTGCTGCGATAGGTCACGGCCCCATAAATTCACTGCAATATTTGCTACATATGGCCTTAGTTTTCCTATTTGTCCATCTGGACCTATACAATTGACCCATCTCGTGCTTTGTCTTACTCGAAATAGGGTTTCAATTCCTAAGAACTGAATATCTACCTCCTGAAGAGGCCAATGCGGATACCAAGATTCTGGAGTAATGATACTTACATCCTCACCTTAAGGTAATAAGCCAGTAATAAATTTGCCATTTACACACACTCTTAGCTGTGGTCTTTGTTCATTTATAGAAGTCTGCCAGAATATCCGTTTACTTTGTCCTCTTAGATTTCTTGATTCATTCACCACATTTAAGTCATCCTTCAGGCCATTATTGCTTTTAACAGCAGGCATGGGGCTTTCTAATTTCCCTGAAGAGGCATGTTCTCTGCAGTGATTGGAAATGACTGGACCACATTTGCCACGGGGGCCTTTGAGAGGTCCCCTATTGAGTTTCCCGATGGCAACAGGTTGCCCTGTTTATCTCTTGTTGACTTACACTCATTCGTCCAATGTCTGCCCTTTCCACATCTCCTACATAAACCTGAAGGTTGAGTCCTCCTATTCCTGTTATTCCTAGAAGAGGCATTATTCCTGGAATTCCATTGTCTGCAGTCCCTTTTCATGTGTCCCATTTTGCCACAATGAAAGCATTTTGTAATCTGATGTCTCCTTTTACCTTTGGAAATTGCTTCTTGCACCCATGTTTCATTGCCATAATCAAATGTATCAACATTCATTGTATGTAAAACCCATTCATCCAAAGGCACTGATCTGAGCTTTAAAGGCCCTAGGATCCTTTTGCATTCTACATTGGCATTCTCATAAGCCAAAGACTCAATTACTATATTTCTTGCTTCTGGATCAGGTATCCCTATTTGTACAGCCTTAGTTATTCTTTGTAAAAAGTCACTAAAGAGTTCTCCCTGACCATGTTTGACTCTGATATACGATTCTACTCTCTGACCTGAGTCTTCAACCCTGTCCCAGGCCCTTAGAGCTGCTGTAGCACATATGGATAAAATGTTTTCATCATAAAGAGCTTGTTCCTGAGGATCAGAGTAAAGTCCTTCCCCTAGAATTTGATATCTAGAGAAACCTCAATTCCTTTAACTGATTCTTCTTGTTGTTAAAAGTCTGGCCTCTTGTTTGAATAGGCATTTGAAATGCCATAAAAGTCCGTTCTCTAGGACAGCTGACGTGAGCTGGTACCAGTCTTGAGGGGTGGCCCTGCTGCTCAGAGCCCAGAATTTTAACATTTCCCTAACAAAGGATGAATGTAGTCCATAATTCACAATTGTTTGTTTAAATTCTTTCAGATCATTCATATGTATAGGCTCCCATGTATGTTCTTTAATGACCTTAGGGTTTTGGGAGCCGGTTATCTTTTCTGATGTTATTACTGGAAAGGCAGGTATAACTCTATGTAGACTGAGAGTTTTTTGAGGTGAATGTTGCCTTTCTACCTTTTACTCCTGTTCATCAGAGTCTATGATTTCCTCAATCTTAGTAAATCTGCTCACCATTGCCTTCTGTAAGTCCTGAATCTCCTGTCCAGTATTATGCTCCAAAGCCTTCATTAACAATTCTAAGGCATGGAGCTTGTCTGTCAGAGACACCATTTCCTCCTTGGACACAATCCTCATGGCATGTACTGTGCCTTCTTATATGGTAATCCTGTCAATTAATCTATCATACCCTTTTGATAAAGTCCGATTTTCACATTCAATGGTTATAATCCTCTCAGCTAATGTTTCAGCACTTACAGTCATGGACTGGAGATTACGAGTCATTTTGGTTGTCCCCTCCTCCAGAGCAGTGAAGCTCCCTTCTAAAGAAGCAATATCAGACTGTACCTTCTTGATAATTTGGTCAGTCGACCGAGTCATATCAGACAAAGATCTAGTCTCCTCCTTGAGAACTCCAAACTCTGATCTAGTCTCCTGCTTGAAATCTCCAAACTCTGATCTTGTCTCCTCCTTGAAATCTCCAAACTCTTTTTTGAGGAAGTTGGTATCAGTCTGAATTGTTCTTAAGGTTTTAATCTCTGCCCTCAGCATTGTAGATTCAGTCTGTAAGGACTGTATCTTTCTTATAAAATAGCCAAACACCAGAAAAGTGACAGATCCCAGGAATAACAAAGTAAGAGGAATATCAGAGACATCCTTCAGAATATCCTCCATAGTGCAATTAAAAAACCATTGAACTTTTGAATAGTAATATTTTCTGACATTTTCAATTAAAAGAAATTGTACATGTATGTATGTATGTATGTATGTATGTATGTATGTATGTATGTATTTTCAACTGAAAAGAAAAGTCTTACCTGTAATGACCGTTGCCTGCCAGTTGGAGGTGGGGTGCACCTGAATCCATGTGTGCACCTGAATCCATGTGGCAATGGCGTCGATTCAGGAAGTAAACTCTAGAATATATGCACTCAAATCCAGAGGTTAAATTCACAGATCACAAAAGGTCAGAGAGCTTCTAGTGGCCAATAAACAAGGCAGCCTGGCCCACCCCAGCCGGGCTCTCCTGCCCTGCTGCTCTGTTCCACCCGATGCAGAGGGTCGTGACACAGCCACTGCGCTGTTGCTAAAGAGGCCTAGTGCTTTGGGCCCCGTGTCCCTGTGCTGGGATTAAGGGTCAAGCTGCTTGCAGCACTCCTAATCAGTTATGGCGGATGGCAGGGGTTTCAAACAGCTTGCTGGAACTTCAAAGGGAGCTTGCACTGTGAGCTCTTTGACTCATGTAGCAAGGAAAAATTTAAAAATCCGTGCAGAACAAGGGAAAGTAGGCCAGCAGAGACTGTCCGGACCTGTGTATCCTGGGAGGCATGGAGGTTATGGCTGAGGGAGGGCTCGTGCCAAGCCCAGCTGGCCAAGCCTAACTGGTGGCAGGTAGCCAAGCCAGAGGCCAAGCTGGGGGTGGGGGGGTGGGTGGGTGAGATGGTTCTTAAACCAAACGCTGGGCGCCAAATAACGGCGAATCAATCCCACACCAGTTATGTTTTTAGAGATTATTTATTTTGGGGGATAAAATTTGCATACACCATAAACCATCAGGAAGGGAGCCTAGTTGCTGGAGCAGGAGCCAGGAGCAGGAGCCGGGACCAAGTACCGCAACCAAGAGGCCCGAGCCGAGATCTGTGGCTCTTTTAAAAGAGAAATATACCATGCCCCAGTGGGGTGGTATTTCAGCGGCTATTGGCTGACGGAGCGGAAGGCCCTCCCGCAGCACCGTGGGCTCGTGCTTCAGCGACTATTGGCTGAAGCAGCGGAAGATACTCCCGCAGCACCATTCCACCATTTAACAGTTATGAACCCTGTGTTTAAGGTTCACAATTTTAAGAACCATCGAAGTTGTTAGTCTTCTCTATACAGCTAGGACAGCTTTGGTGTCTTCTGATATCTCTCCTTATTAAAAATATGTATCTTACTAATTCATTGAGAATTTCATCCAATGCATTTTGATAATATTTTCCCCACTCCTCTCCACCTAATTCCTCTGAGACCCATGTCTTATCTTTGGATTTTCATATGAGTTTTGGTCATAATCTTTCCCCTCCCCCAAGTCCTTCCAGATTTCCCCTCTACCCACCCAGTTTCATATTCTCTATCTCTCTTTTCTTGTTTGGAATTTCTGAGACAGTTTCACTACATAGCACTGACTGGTCTTGAGCTTACTACATAGACCAGGCTGGGCTCAAATTCACTGAGATGCCTACCTCTGCCTCCTGAAATCTGAAGAGCCACCGCGCCTAGCCCTCTCTTTCTCTCAGTGCACACACCCTACCCCACCCCAGCCCATCCCACACACCACTAAAAATAATACAAAGAACACATATTGAAAAACTAAATAAAATGAAAAAAATTCATTTCATTTTAAATAATGGATTGAATCCAATTTCTGGTGTCCATAAACTCTGCTCTGGGGTGTTCACTAGAATGTAGTTAACCTACCAGTAACGGTACCCTTAAAGGAACTTGATTCCTCCTCACAATAACTATTATCTGTCAGTAGCTCATCACTTGTCCCTTATAGAAATTGTGTCACATACCTGTCTCGAGTAATTAGATAATGTTTTCTTCCATGGGGAACATGGCCAAACTTCTCTAGAGAACAATAACTAGCTTTTATGCATCTGCAGGTAGTTTCCTTTCAAGGTCATCCTGAAACAGTAACTGTGAGGGAACTGACACAATGAATAATATATGTCCAGAGAAAAGCATTCAGCCCCCTGTCCCTGCCTCATCCAGACTTAATACCCTCAGGGTGAAATTGCCTGGCAATCAGTAGAAGGATTAAACTTCATAGTGACAGACACACAGAGAAAGAGACATTCTCTTTACTTCTGAGTTTATTAGAGAGAGTATGTCATTCCAGACTGATGCCAGGATTCTGGGGAGGGCTTGAGTTCATTCTACAATTTCTAAGAGAATGGAACCTTTGCTACCATCTCAGCAGGCTGCAACAAGGATAAACAAATGATTAAAGAGTGAAGAGCACTCAATCACTTTATGACCAGAAACATAATGTTTTTCTACAGAACTCCACCATCTTTTCCTATTCTGGAGATAGCCACAGTTTAAGCCTCAGTGTAGTCCATGGTTAGATACATTTATGAGATAAAACATCACTTCTTCTTTTTATTTAAAACGGTTATTGTTATGTCTCTGTCACATAAAATTTAAAAACATAAAATTATAATTACTAGATAATACAATGTTTTTAAAAATCTTTACTGTTCACATTGCAAATTATTAGTTACACTTTAAAAGTACCCAAGCCATCAGTATTGAAGGGTGCTTTTCTTTGCCTCTAATATTACCAATCTAGGATTTCTCTTTAAGCTTGCTGTTTTTGAGGCGATTGTGTACTTTTTTCTTTTTTGTAATTTGTATTCTTTATTTTTAGAAAGAGATACTTTCTTTTGATCTTGGCTCATTTATGTTACTCATTTTCAGCTTTTAGAATTAATTTTATAGATTTACTAAAACTTCATTAAAAGTTATTGCTTTTTTAAATCACAAAATATATCTTCTGGTTTACTTTTAAGTCATATGTACTTATTTGTTGAAGAGGAAAAGTGTTATATAGTGATTCAAAAGACATGACATGTATACTCTTCTCATGTTTGATTTCTTATTTAGATATCATTCCTTATTGTGAGCAGTAATGTTACATTTTGACTATTCATTTAGATATACATTTTAGAATAAATACATAATTCATTCTGCAATCTACTTTGATTAAATAATATGATGTATACAGTCCTATTATTTTTAACTTTTAATTTAATCATAATCTATTGATCTGTACTTTACAAAATCATGACATACTAACTTCATCCTGCATTCAATTTCTCCTGTACAATAGTGGTTTTCAATGTCTTCTGCTCTATTTCATTGATCTGTGTCAGATTTTAATATTTAGTCAGAGCCTATCATCTTTGTTCTCATTTACTTTTCAGTATTTCTTTGTTCTTTTATTTATTTGTTCAGACATATTGTATGATAACTTTGTTAAATCTTTATTTTGTCCTGCTCTTTCACCTAGGGTTTTTTGCTTTAAAAATTTATGTTCTTTTTATATTGATCCTATCTTCTAGAATTTTAAAATGTAAGTCCTTCAAATTAATTTAATTTTCTGAACATTAGCAATAAAAATGTATTGCCTATCTATACTTCTGAAAGGGAGTTAATATTATATGCATTAAAATGAAAATTGAATATATATGAGTTCTACTATTGGTAAAGACAGAATATGGCAGATGACATTTTCTTCTTGTCTGGCAAACACAGAAGTAGATAAAACATTTAAAACTACATTTAGGAAGGTAATATTGAACATGATTAGTGTGGTATTTAAAAGACTCAAATGTTTTTAACTTCTTTGGGTAAAGTGTTTGTGTGTGTGTGTGTTTGTGTGTGTGTGTGTGTGTGTGTGTGTGCACATTGAGTTGCCCACGCAGGTAGAGACCAGATGTCGATCCTGTGAATCCTTCTTCTGGAGCCATCCACCTTGTTTGTTGAGAAGGTAGCTCTGGAAGTCCTGGAATTTGCCAGGCTAGCAAACCCCAGGGAAATTTGTCTTGTCTTTCTGCCTTCTTGCGGGGCGCCATCCTGTCCAGCAGGAATGAACCCCACCAAAAACGAGAATTCCTTCTCTGGTCACATCTTTATTTGGAGCATTCCCTTGAGGAAAATTGGGGGAAGGGACGATAGAGCAGGGACGAGAGAAAGCTTAGAGAGAGAGCGTTGGGCCCCGAGGCAGCTGCTTTTAAACGGTGGAGCGGCTTGAACGCTGTCCTGATTGGTTAATGCCATTCTGCTGGTCTGAGCATGTGCAGGCAAGGGTGCAGGCAGGGTTGCTCAGCCCCACGTGGCTACCTCCAAACTGCAGGACCACCTGTGCCTCCAGGTGGCTCCCAACATCTCCCCCTAATTATTGTCTTTAAGAGCAATAAGGCAAAACTATTTTCCAATCTGGTCCCCACCTAGACGCAGCATGCCAAGGATATCTCTGCTCCCACCCATTCCTAAGGAAGGAAAAGGCAAAGTAGAGTAAGAGATAAGAGGTTGCACAGGGTGTTGCTCAAGTTGATGGTGTGAAACAGCTGCTCTTGGCACCGCCCAGAAGGTCATCTCTGCTGTCTCCGCACGAATCTTCCACAGCAGGACACTCAGCATCCACTGGGTCGTCTTCTTTATCTCTCTGGTCGGTCTCGCTGGCATCCAGATGTATGTCAGCATTCCTAGAAAAACATAAACAAAACTCTCCTCCCAAATTAACATTTAAGAGTATTAAAAACTCTCAGTGTAAAAATTCAGCACAATCAGTACTGGAAGTAGGCTGGTTTTGAACTTAGAGATCTGCAGGTCTCCGTTTCAAAGAGCAAATCTTGTTTGCCTGTACCAGCAAAATTTTGAATTAAAAATTAAGTGTAAAGAATGCAAGAGAAATCCTTTCTCTGGGGGAAGCTGTCACTGGTAGTGTAGTCCCCCTCTATTGTTTAAAAACCAAAGCAGTTGTCACTGGGAATTGAACTCATGACCTTTGGAAGAGCAGTCAGTGCTCTTAACCTCTGAGCCATCTCTCCAGCCCTCTATTTAGATGGAAAAACCTCTAGGTAGCATTGTTTATCTCACCAGGTGCCTCAGGCAAAAGGTCCGCCTTTCTTTGTTACCTAGGATACGGTAACCAGGTAAACATGCCTTTATTATGATAATCACGACCAGTTCTTTAAGGGAGAATGGGCGTAGCATCGATCATCTGGCTACTTCCTGCTGACAAAGGGGCGATGTTTGGGGGATAAATGTTTTTATCTGACTAAATTCTTGGCGACCTTGGCTGAGGGCGGCGGCAGCAGCGGACGGCGGCGGCTGCCACAGCTCCGCCTCTGAAGCCCATTATGGCGCGCTCCGCATGGCCCAAAGGCATGGCCCCGCCCAGGGCCGTGCGCGGGCTCGCCGTTTATCCCGTAACTGCGAACTGTAACTCAGCCTCACCTCAGGCATTGAATTTGTACCGCCAAGCTCCAGCGAGGGGGGGCATCCGCCCACCCGTGGAGGGGCTTCTCCTGCCCGGTCCGCCCGCGCGCAGAGCCCCGTTCTCTGGGAACTCACCTCCCCGCTCGCCCATGTTGCTATGGAAACACAGTTTTTCCGCAGAGCCGATTCAGCTCCTCTCTGCTTTCTATGGCGCCGCTGCTCACCACGCAGCTTCCGCCTCAGTCAGGCGAGTCCGCTCAGGTGCTGAAAAAGTCCTCCAAAAACCATAGCCCCGCCAGAAGGCCTCTGATGTCACATGGACTTTAGCCCGCCCGCGACCTGGCTATTCGTAGGCCTCCAGCAAACTCCCCGCCAGCAACTGGTTGCGTCTCCCTCCTGAGTAGCTGGGATCATAGGTGTGCACCACCGTGCCTGGCCCACTTCCGTGTTTCTAATCAGGCATTACCGCTCAAAGGCGGGCCGGCTGCCGCCAGCACTCTCAGCACGATCAAGCAGCTTGTCTTTCTCAGTCAAAAATTAAAGTTTTTTGTACGTGAGAGCCAGAGACTGAGCTCTCTTAACAAAATTAGGCGAAAATCACCTCCAAAAGCTCTGTGGCTCTTTAAGAACAGGGAAGGCAGTCTTAGAACACGATCAAACTCGCCTCCCTACGAGACTGTTGCCCCGAGTCTCTTATCAGCGAGTACGCACGGAGGAAGCCGCGGATCTCCCAACCGTAAACCTCGCCCTTTTTGCTGCTGTTTACATTCCTCCTGCACTGAACTTAAGGGATTTTTCTTCCCCGTTGCTTTCTGTACCTTCTTTCAGATACCTTAACTTTGATTTTTTTTTGTATTTTCTTTTCTATTTAGGCCTATCCTTTGAAATTCTTTTCCCCCCCTTTCTGGAGGATTAACTGACGTCACTCACCGCTCCACGTTCTCAGAGTTCTGAAATTCAAGGCTCTCTGTGCTGGTG
Organism: Myodes glareolus; assembly: GCF_982192425.1. Taxonomy (NCBI): domain Eukaryota; kingdom Metazoa; phylum Chordata; class Mammalia; order Rodentia; family Cricetidae; genus Myodes; species Myodes glareolus. The sequence continues at coordinate 33,270,616 of NC_142031.1, read as the reverse complement.
TCTGATCTTGGCTTTTTCTCCCGGGCTTTCTCAGGGTCCCCCGGCGTAGTTGTCAGGGTCCCTCAGCGTCCCGGGTTTCAGCACCAGTTGCGGGGCGCCATCCTGTCCAGCAGGAATGAACCCCACCAAAAACGAGAATTCCTTCTCTGGTCACATCTTTATTTGGAGCATTCCCTTGAGGAAAATTGGGGGAAGGGACGATAGAGCAGGGACGAGAGAAAGCTTAGAGAGAGAGCGTTGGGCCCCGAGGCAGCTGCTTTTAAACGGTGGAGCGGCTTGAACGCTGTCCTGATTGGTTAATGCCATTCTGCTGGTCTGAGCATGTGCAGGCAAGGGTGCAGGCAGGGTTGCTCAGCCCCACGTGGCTACCTCCAAACTGCAGGACCACCTGTGCCTCCAGGTGGCTCCCAACATCTTCTGATTTTTTTCTAAGCTGCTTCTTCTTCTTCTTCTTCTTCTTCTTCTTCTTCTTCTTCTTCTTCTTCTTCTTCTTCTTCTTCTTCTCTTGGTAGGTGTGCAGGATCAAACTCAGTTTTTCATGATTGTATGACAAGTGCTCTTTGGATCAAACTATCTAGCATGTCCCAAGTATGATCATAATCAATAATGAATTATATGCTTTAGAAAAACTTGCTATCTGAATAAACTTCCAGGTAATCAAGAATAAACTATCATGATTGTCAACCAGATGTCCTTTAGAATCACCTTGGGGACAAACCCTATGAGAATGTTAATCAGGATGTCTCTAAGGAGGCTTAATTGAAGAAAGATCACCCTAAATATTAGTGTTATCATTTAATGGCCTGCTGTCTTGGGCTGAATAAAAAGCAGAAAGCTACCTGAATGACAACATCTATCCTTCCCTTCTTCTGAAATGAGGATCAGTCAATTCACATCCATGCATTTCCTATTACGATGGATTGGGTTTTCCTGAACTGTGAACAAATATACATCCTTCCTTCCTTAACATGCTATTATCAGGTATTTTGCCAACAACTAAAAAAGTAATTAATGTAATTACTAAACTTGAAAACAGGGCACAGAAACTGTTCCAAATAGATACACCAAAGAAAAGATTTAAAAATGGACAACATATCAAGTAGTTATAGGAAAATGTAAACTTGACAGTGTGAGCATGATTGAAGTCTATGAAGAACTAAGAACAGACAAGCTTTTTAGCTCAGTTCCTTTTAAATACAAGCAATATGAACATAATAATGTTGATTCACTACAAAATCAAATGACTTAAAACTAGGGAAAAAAATTATAAGTAGCTACAAACAAACCAAACAAATCACAACTAAATATTAAATTACACATTAGGCAATGAAAGTGTTCTTAAGAATCTTTTGACAAATTATTCTTAGAAAACAATGAATTATCTCAATATGTAATTTTAATTCAGCATTTGTTTCTCATGAAATTCTTTAGAAAGTATGGACTAGCATATGAACAGTTTAACTTTATGACATCTGTTGAAGCAGGTGACATGCTATAGGTATGAAGACATCTGCTTCCTGTTCCTTTTCTCATCAGCATGTAATGCTTTCTACAGGGCCAGCCTCCAGCAGCACAGGACTTTGAAAGGAATGCACAGAGTTGATGTAAGCTGAGGGGATTTAGGGAAAACGACACATTTTCTTGATGGTTTTCTTCTTTATTCTCTGTTTTCTTGTATTCTTTCTCTGTTCTTTATACTGTATCCTTTTATTTTCTAAAGCTTATATACTCCAACAAAGTTTTTCGGGCAATATATAAATTACAATGTGTATATTCTATTTTTCAAGTGAATGGTTACAATAAATAAAAAACAAACAGTAAAAAACATGTTTTCCATATTCATAACATAATTAAAAATTTTACAACCTATAGGTGAAAAACAAACTATCCCAAGAACCCACATACATCCATACACAAGCAATTTGTTATAGATTAACCACATGGCAAACAAGGTATTCTTGTCAGGTCTTTTACTGTCAGGCTGCATTTTGCAGTTACAAAGAAAGGGCCACTTACATAATTACTGACCTTGAAAGCTAATCTTATTTGAAAACAAATCAGTCAGTTTTACTTTAAATCTTTAAGGTACATATTCACTCTTTAATCATTTTTAATTTTTGTTTTTGTATCAGGAGATTGAGGGTAGAAATGGGTATAAATAATTAATCATCACCTTTGGTCATCCTAGCAAGAAAGGTACATCAGCTAACAATAATTGGGCTGCCTTGTTCTTGTTCCCTGACCTTAACGAGTTCTGTATTCAACAATGTACATTTCAAAAACTTTAGATTTTTCTTCTTGGGTTTTCTCACCTTGAAACTATTTAACAAAAAAAATCCTAGTCTAACTTTGTTATTTTCAAAGCTTTGTTTTCAGATGTGATGTACTCTGAAACCTATAAACACATCTTCCAACATTAAGGTTAAAAGAATTTAAACTAGCTGAGCTACTGGGATTCAGTTGGTTTTTTTTAATCATTAATTTGAGCTGGAATCTAGGCAACCCCTTATGTGAAACTCACAGGCCCAGGCTGTGAAACATATCCTTGTATTTATTTTTATTCATCAGAGCTCTGTATAGGCTATCATTGTCATTATCAATTCAGACTGTATGGTTTTAGGAGGGATCATCTTCTTGACAATTCACAGATAAAAATGCCCAGAGAACAGGATGTTTCCAATAGATATAATACAGTTTACACTATATTACAGGCAGTGGAGATCTCCCCACACCCACTCACACCATGATAGATACCAGAGGAACATTGCAGTAACAAGCATGGAGAGGCACAGCAGAAGCAAAAGACATTCTGGAGTCTGTAGTTCTGTGACCTTGCTTAAACATCATTCATTCATCATGGAGTTGCCGCCCGGTAACCTAAAAAGTGCACTTTAATTGCCATCTGATGCTACTCTGCCATGGACATCAGCAAGCATGTTGCTGTGATCTTCCTTAAGCTCCATAATCCTGGTGCTCACCATTGAGCAAATTCAAATGAGACACAGAACAACAATGGAGTAGAGCACTTAGTGGGGTCAGGGTGGGCAAAGGTCAATGGGTTAACCAGCCTGACCTATAATTTATGAAGGCTTGATTTTACTTCTAAAGCTTCTAGAACAGACAGTTTTAGCTGAGGGGTTTTATTCTTGTCCAGGTGTGTGACAGGCTCACTTAAATAACTGCTAAGGGAGGTGGGGGGCACAATGTTCTATCTTTTTTCTTTATTAGCAAACCTCTAGCTAGACAGTAATCTTAGAATTTATTTTTGACCATTCAGAGCCCATTCTTTTACCCAGCCATCAAAGCCCTACATTTTTGCTCCTGGTTTTTGTAAGGGCTGAAAATGAGAAGGGTGCCATGCTCAGTGACCTTGAAAACTACTCAAATAGCTGCAAAGCACTGGTGCCTTGGGGGACTACTGGACCTAGATTTAGTGTCAGAAGTGGGGAATTTTGTTCTGATTCTTCCAACTATCTCAATACCTTGTCTCCTTCTATTTTGTGTTAGACTATCAGGCCAGAGGAATGGGTCACAAACTTGAATAAAGCTCCCCTTTATTTTGGTATTGGGTGTATTAGGAAATAGACTTGTGAATTCCAGGCAGAATGGGTGTAGAAACAGGTGCTAAGGGCACACATTGTTAAGTGCACATTCTCTCCAGCAAATGATAATGCGGAAGTGCATGCTTACATGTGAAAGGAAGAGCAAACCCTGATGCTTGTTTCTCCCAGTTACAAAATTCAACTCACAATGAATTGAAGATTTGCATATGAGATCTGTAGCTTTGAGTTTTCTGGGAACACATAGAAAAAATATTTCAAAACTTTGTAATAGGCAAGAATGTCTTTGGGAAAAGGCTCAAAACCATGCATGTAGCACACACACACCCGCACCCATATACATGTGTGCATGCTCAAATAAAAATAATAGAAATACAGACTTAGAAAAGTACCTTAAAGTCCATAATGTGGCACAGTAAGATGGCTCAATGAATAAAGGTGCTTGCTGCCAAACCAGAAGATCTATTTTTTTAATTTATTAGATTTATTTATAAAAAAATACAAATCCAAGTTCCCACTCCCTCTCCCCCTACCATTCCCTCCACACTCCCTCTGACCCCACCTCCATCTAATCCTAAGAGAAAGGAAAGCACATTGCTTTGGGGAAAGTCCAAGGCCCTCGCTACTATATTTAGGCTGAACAAGGTATCCATCCAAAGAGAATAGGATCCCAAAAGGCCAGTACATGCAGGCGGGATAAATCCTGGTGCCACTGTCAGTTGCCCATCAGTCTGTCCCAGCTATGCAACTGTCAACCCCATTCAGAGGGACTAGTTTGGTCCTATGTTTGTTCCTTCCCAGCCCGGCTAGAGTTGGTGAATCCCTGGATACACACGGTGGAAGGAGAGAATGGATTCCAAAATTTGTTGTTTGACACACAAGCCCTGTAGCATATGAATAGAGCAGTAACAACAGCAGCAGCAGCAGCAACAACAGCAACAGCAATAATACTACACTAAAAGTTAAAAATACATGAAAAATATCAAAAGGGCTAAAAGTTAAAGTGCTGGTGAGATGTGGATAAAAAGGAATTCTTGTATACTTGATGAGAATGTCATTTAGAACAAGTCACAGAAAATCATATTGAATTTCCTGAATGATAGGATAACTTTGGCTAATTTATGATCCAGAGATCCTATGGTTCAATATATACTCAAAGAAAATACAATCACTATGCCAAAGTGACACTGAGGTCCTGTACAACATAGACTCCCATGAATATGAGTTGAGCATGCATTGGCAGATAGCTTGATAAAACGTGCTATCTATTCACTGTGGAATACTATTAATACACAAAGCAGAATAGAATCCTGACACTTATGACTGAATGGTTGGAGCTGAAAAATTAAATAATAAATCAATGAACTCACTTCTCTGTGAAATCTAAAAGCAGTGATCTTAAAGAAGTTGTGAATATAATGATGATTACTAGAAAGTGGGGAGAATAAGGTTTGGGGGGATATGGTCATCTGTTGTACTAATTGCTGTTGATCAGTGGGTCCTCATTGTAGGCAGATAGGAGTGGAAAGATATAATCTACTTTCATATAGTAAATGGATAAATAACCATGCTGTCTATATTTCCAAATCATAGATGGAAGGGATCTGAAAGTTTTTGTACATGTGGTGATCTTCTGATGTTCATCTAAACTGGGCTTGGCAGTTCATATACTTTCCTGGAAACTTTGGAAAGCTTTGTTAAAGTATATAGTTGGAGGCCTAAAAAGATTTCTCAGTGGTTAATACTTTCTGCTGTTCTGGAGGACTTGAGTTTGGTTTCTGACACCTACATCAGGTAGTTCATAACTGTCTGTAACTACAATTCAAGGGGATAAACATCCATTTTTCAGCCTCTGTGGGCATCTTCATACACATGGCAGAAACTGTCAACTAAACACATACACATAAAGGAAAAAATAATAACTTTTAAAAATAAAGAAGTATGTTTGAATCATTCAAGCCCCTAAGGAATAATGAGAATGAGAATGTTCCCTGTGGACTCATGGTGGAGACATATAGATAAAGATAATGGTAATAATAATGATAATAATAATAATAACAATAAAATAATGATGAAAACAATGATAATACTTATTTTTAAATTGATATTTTTGTGAATTTTCTAGCCCATCCATACTGGCATATGGATAGTAATTTGACTGTTTCAACTTTAGTACACATACAGACTCCTCAACCATCTTAGATTTAGAAAATGGAGATGTTACAGCTCGTGACAGCCTCATGTTCTTCATTGTGTTATCTTCTTAGAAAGGTCCTACAGCTGTGAAGTCAGCTTCTATGGTGTTGGAAATCATGAGTTCCAAGGCTGATCCCCCTGCTTCAGTTCCCAGACTTTCTACTCAGAAACTGGATGTGTTACAGTCACTTTGTATTCCTCTTTTACATAAAATGAGAGAACATTTTTATTTAGCTCCTGAGTCAAGGATACATACATATTTATAAATACTGAGGCCAATGGGTTTCACAGAGAAAGGTTTTAGCAAACATTTGCTATTAATACAGATACCTAGGCAGACTGACAGATTTGTAAATTATCAAAAACATTTGAACTTAATGTTTCATTCTGCAATGACTGGGCAGAATCTTTAGAAGGTTGTGGAAAGGCAGCAGGGATGAATTTTCCATTGCTATTCTTTTGCTGTCTCAGTGGAGGCGGTGCAGGTGCTGTCAGGATTTGGCATTCTTGCTTAAATTGACATAATTCTGTCTCTATGTCCTTTCTTATATTTTCTTTATTTCCTTCCATGAGGAAGTTCTAGCTGGGTAGAGAAACAGTAGCCATATGATGAAAAAGAAAGGATGAAGGGTATGAAAGAAACAGTCCCATCCTCAGCAGACATGTACTTCTTGAAACTGATTTGAATCTGATTTACTGAAAATTTGTCTACTACGAGACTTCCTTCTTTTCCTGAGCACTGTGAATCTGGTGGAGGGCTCACTGCCTAACAGTGAGGAAGTTTGGTCTAGCAATGTAACAAAATGAAATGATGCTTTTGTACACATAAGAAGATATTTATTTTATAGTTAGTTATGTGTATATGTGTTGGAGGTATGCTTGTGAGTACAGGTACTAAAGAGACTAGAGGTACAGAAGATTGTGAACTACCTAGTGTGGGGGCTGAAAACTGTACTCAGGTTTTGAATGAGAAACAAGCACTGTCAAAAAAGAAAAGTCACCTCTCCAGCCCCTCTGCTCTCTTTTAAAATATTGCTGGTAATAACAGGTCTCTAAGCACATGGACAAACTGCACATCAATATCTAAATTAATTTCAGTTTGGAACTTTGAATAATTAGGCCACTTTGAGAATGAAATTTGTTTGCTTTTGTGTTTCAACACTTAACATATTTATAACCACAAAAGCATGACAGTTTTATTTTCTTTATTATAAGTGGCTCTCTGGTTTGTTTGCCTATACACTGACAAATTTGGCAATTTTTTATGATTATTGTAGTTGGTTTGGAGGCTGCATGAATATTGTGATTGGAGAAATAAGAAATTAGGAAATAAGATGTGAGGCATGGCCATTTTCTGTCACCTAGTGTCTGTTGACTGATAGTTTAATAGGAAATTTTGGCAGAGACTGCCCTGGATCAGGAGTCTGCATCACCTTCTTGGCTCAAACATCTAATATACAACTCCAAACTGGAGATATTTATTTGTATGTGCCTCAGTGGGCAAAGCTCTTTAATTCCATTTTTGTTGGTTTTATTGTCTTGTCATTTCTAACATGAAACTGTATATGTGCACAATGACAATATGTCCTAGCAGAGCAGAAATTTTGTAGAATCTCTTCAGATGCAGGGGACAAAAGAGTAATGTAGGAAAGATTAAATCAGACTCTATGATTTTTGGTTATAGAATCTTTTCTTTTTGTGTTTATCTCTATTAAGTTCCTGTTAAAGATAAAATCTTTAAAAACTATAGGAAAATAACAATATTAATAATAATATATCATGTCTTTGCAATGCTGCTATTTAGGTTTCTTTAACTGAAGTCGCCCTTCCTACTTCTACCTTTTCGACAATACCACCCAGATGTCATGCTTCACAATATAAAAAATATTTCTGTATTATAAATAATTATTCCTTTTTGAACAATAAAAATTACTCTGCCTTTTTTATTTCAGTGTTTTCATTGGGATTTTATTTAGTCTTTCAATTAAATCATCTTGAGCATCAGTGGAATTTAGATGTTTTCTCAAAGCTTTGCATGTGATTGACAGTTTAGAATTTTTATATTGTCAAAATTCTGTTGTAGGAAGCTGCTTGTTCATCCCAGCTTCCCAGAACCAAAATAATGACACAGAAACTGTATTAATTAAATCATTGTTTGGCCCGTTAGCTTTAACTTCTTATCGACTAACTCTTACATGTTAATTTAACTCATTTCTCTTAATCTGTGTATTGTCACAAGGCTGTGGCTTAACTGGTAAAGTTTTGGCATCTGTCTCCAGTGGGGTTACATGTCTTCTCTTCTGACCTTAAATTTGTATCAATAAGCCAAGATTCATAATAATGCAATTCTCTATAGCATATCCCCCTTTAAATGTAAACAAACATTTATAAACAATCATTTAGGGAATTTGGGCATAGTTCTGTCCAAATTGCTTCCTGCATTTTGTTGGGCAAAGTAATTTGGGGGGACATTCATGGCAACCTTCCAGGTGGTTTTCATCCATCAAACCACATTAGTCTAGAAGGATTCCACAGGTTCTCATCCACTGTGGAAATAAAAGAAGAACCTCTTTGCCAAAGCAACATATCCTTAGACTCAAACTTTGAAGACAAAATACCTTTAAAGTATCTACGTTGGTTACTTAGCTCTTTCACAGTCAAAACATTAAAAGAAAACACAATAGTATACACAATCCAGACTGACAGTATATAATTTCATCTTTACGTGGCTTATTTTCCTTATTTTATTGCTGTAGGAATTCCTACCACAAGTAGCCTTTAACTTACTCACCCACTTGGACATGGCCTCTTATACTATTTATGCCGATGTAAAGCACACGTCTGACTTCTTTTCTGGCTGTGCTATTTGGTTGCTGTTCCTTGTTCCAGCAGAGGATTGTGATCTGTGAATCTACCCCTAAATAAACAACCCTCTATTATTCTCAATTCTGAGCTAGTGTGGGATTTTTTTTAAGTTTCCTTCTTCATCTAGCACCCAATGTGGGGCTTGAACCCAGGACCCTGAGGTTAAGCGTTCTATGATCTACTGACTGAGCTAGATGAGCAACCGGGAACGAATAAGTGCCCTTCTCCAACACTATTACTTTTTCTACACGCTTAATATTTATTTTATTATCTTTGTTTTATGACTATCTGTATTTTTATATTACATTTACTGTCTCTTTATTCTTTTTCTTTTCTCTCGCAAGCCCACATACATTTTTAAAACACACTGTGTCTCATTTAGAGGTCTTTTTGTATCAGAATCTGTCATATTGTGTATCTGTAATTTTTTCTGTCCATGAGCACTTTTAAAGTGCTAAGCAGCAACTAAGGCTACTTTGCCTTTTGGCTCTGCCCAGTCTAACATAGCAATGGAGGTCTGCTAAATGCAAGCCAGTGAGCCATGCTCACAGCCCCATTTTCAGGCACACAGTGTGTTTATGTTGCCATTAAGCAAGTTGTAGCACTCTGCTCACATACCCAATTTAAATGCTCCATAGACGAACCTCCAGAAAGAGTCAGAGTTCATGCTGGAAGCATAGTACAGGAAGCCACTGTTTCAAAATCGTGTGGCTTTTTTTCTGCTACCACTGAATTGGGAAAACTTTTCTTAAAGGAGCCACAGAGTTAACTCTGCTTTTTTTTTCCACCTAGAATTCTTTCCCAAACTCTCTCAGGTTTTAAGTGGATTTAAATCGACCATATTGGTGTGCCAATTTGTTATAGGAGTCTGTTTGTTCAATCCAGTTACACAGAATCAAAATAACAACACAAAACTGTATTAATTAAATAACTGCTTGATCCATTAAGTCTAACTTCTTATTGGCTAGCTTTTACATCTTAATTTAACCCATTTCTCTTAATCTGTGTATTGCCACAAGGCTATAGTTTACCAGTAAAAGTTTCGGTAAACTTTTACTGAAATAAAGTGGGGTTACATGGCTTCTCTTCTGACTTCACTTTCTTTCTCCCAGCATTCAGTTTAGTTTTCCTGACCTAGCTCTACTCTAATCTATCATAGGCCTAAGACAGTTTCTTTATTAACCAATTATATTAACAGCATATAGAGGGGAATCCCACATCAAAATTCTTTCAACTCTTCTCAATAAACACTAGGGAGACAGGAATTGAACCATACAGTAGAAATTGTAGCTTGACTTTTCATATATCTAAGGAATATTACTAGTAAAAGAAAATAAAAACCAAACAGCTAATCATATATCTTATTTAATAGAAAGGTATAATCATCTATTACCTTCCTACCCAGGAATAACTACTGCCAATTTCTCAATGAAAATCCTGCAAAACCTGCAACTACACACACACACATACAGTCAAACACAAACACACTTACATACACTCAAACATGTGCACACACATGCACCTCTCCAAAGTCTCACAAAAAGGATCTCTTCTTGTATAACTTGCAATCATGCAGTTCTGGAAATTCTATTCCATTGATACTCCATAACAATTTCTTCTGCTTTCTTAACTTTTGAAGCACATAATATTGTAGTATTGTAATCAACAGTAAGAGTTGAAGGTGCCTTGAATGTTTTGAAGGAGGCTTTAATAAAAGAGAATTGTTAACTAATTCTTGGACAGCAGGGCTTATTTGATGATAGAAGGACACACATGACATAAGAGACAGATATTCTTATGAAGCAAAATGTACCTGAGGCATAAGGAAATGAAGTAGATCAATTTGGCATGATAAAGTAGATCAGCTTGGCATAACTAAGAATAAATGTTTGCGGTGAATGGAAAACTAGATGAATACAGTAGTTTCCCATCATCTGTGTCATTGTTTTCTACCATTACATTTTTCCATATTCAGCAAGAAGTGTAAGAATAAAGCCAGGCATAGTGGTTCATAAGGTTAGTCCCAGCAACAGAGAAATAAAGGTATGCAAAACTCTATAATTTCCAGTCCAGTCTGGTCAACTGAGTAGTCTTGCTACTCAGGGCTATAAAATAAGTCTCTTCTAAAAAAGTCTGAATATAGTATAGTATGCAGTGTATAGTCACACAAGTACATGCACATACATGTATATGAAGAAAATAATCACATCAAATTTAATGCTATATACATTTTTTTCTATTTTGTCATTGTTCTTAATTTTCTAGACCTTTGTTGTAAAAAGGCTGCTTATTGGTTCCCGACTGCCCAGCCACAAATAATCACACAGAAACCATATTATTTAAATCACTGTTTAGCCCATTAGCTCTAGCTTCTTATTGACTAACTCTTACATCTTAATTTAACCCATCTCCATTAATTTGTGCATTACCATGAATGTATGGACGGCCAACAAAGTTTCAGCATTTCTGTCTCTGGCAGTGACTCCATGGCTTCTCTCTAACTCATCCTACTTTCTCCCAGCATTCAACATAGTTTTCCTAGACTACTTCTGTTTCCTGTGCATGTTCAAGACAGTTTCTTTATTAACCAATGTTATTTACAGTATACAGAGGGAAATCCCACATCACCTTCCCTTTTGTGTTTAAATAATAAAAGAAGGATTTAACTTTAACAGTAAAATTTCAGTATGTTATCAAGCAAGAATTACAGTTACAATATTTATATCTACTTTATCTCTTATCATGTCCAATGAAAACTAGAAATTCTTCAACTCCTTTAAAGACTCCAGAAGGATATAGTATTACCTAAGTTAACAGTAAGTGCATTTTAAGAAACTTCCAAAACTCTAGAATTGACAGAGACATCTCACTGCCTGAACACTCAACCATAATTCTTCTGTACCATTGGGGCATTTATCTTCCATAAAGCAGAAAATTTTAAAATCTGTTCTCTAATGGCAGCTTGTCAGTCACTTTTTTTTCTGTGTCCTGTAGTATGTCTAGCAGACTCTTTCATGGAGCAGGAACACTTCAGGACCATCTCACCTTTAGGAAAATTCAGCAGTCACGAGGAACAAACATCTGAGCTTTGGATTCAATGGCACCTAGAAGATTAATCACCAGAATTAAGAAAACTCCTACCACACCAATTAGAGGAAAAGATGAGTAGACAAGGTAGGAACACATACAACACACCAAATAGAAACACAACACCAGTAAAATCTAGAGACCATTCAACAGGAAGACTTGAACAACCAAATATAGATGAAGCAGAAGAAAATTACCTAAAAATTAACTTCAGGAGAATATTCCAGACTTTTAAAGAGGAAATTAGAAATCCCCTCAAAGAAATGGAGGACAAGACAAACAAAAAATTGGAAGACTTCAGTAAATCCCTTAAGGAAAACCAAGAAAAACAATCAAACATATGAAAGAAACTATTGAAGACTTGAAAACTGAAATAGAGACAAAGAAAATACAAGCCGAGGCATCTATAGAAACAGAAATTATGAGAAACAATCAAGAATCACAAATAAAATATAAACAGCAGAATACAAGAGATTGAAGAGAGAATCTCAAGCAGAAGATACAATAGAGAAAATAGACCCATCAATCAGTCAAAGAAAACATTAATAAAAGCTTAACACAAAATATCCAGGAAATATACGACACCAAGAAAAGATCAAACCTAATAATAATAGGTATAGAAGAAGGAGAAGAAGTTCAAGTCAAAATATATTTAAGAAGATCATAGAAGAAAGCTTTCCCAACATAAAGACAAGCCTATGAAGATATAAGGAGCATACAGAACACCAAGTAGACTGAATAATAAAAAAAAGTCCCCTTGCTACAAAATAATCAAAACACTAAACATACAGAATAAGGAAAGAATATTAAGAGCTGCAAAGAAAATGTCCAAGTAACATATAAAGACAGACCTACCAGAATTACACCTGACTTCTCATTGGAGACAATGCAAACCCGAAGGACGTGGTCAAGTGTAATGTGGACATTAAGAGATTAAGGATGTCAGCCGAGACTACTATACCAGCAAAATTTTCACTTACCATAGAAAGACAAAATAAATATTCCATTTCAAAATCAGATTTAACAAATACCTACCAGAAAACCAGCCCTACACAAAGTACTATAAGGAAAACTCCAACACAAGAAAGTTGGCTACATCAACAAAAACACAGACAATTGATGATCTCACAGCAGCAAGTCCCAAAGAAGGGAAAAACAAAAAAATTAACATCACCGACATCAAAAACTAAATTAACAGGAGATAGCAATCACTGGTCATTAATATTCCTTAAAATAAATGGACTCAACTAACATATAAAAAGACACAAGCTAACAGATTGGATATGAAAACAGAATCCATCCTTCTTCTGCATACAAAAAAAAAAAAAAAAAACCACACCTCAACCTCAAAGACAGACATTGTTTCAGAGTAAAGGGTTGGAAAAATTTTTCCAATCAAATGGACCTAAAAAAAAAAAAAGCTGGTGTAGCTATCCTAATATCTAAGAAAATAGACTCCCAACTAAAAGCAATCAAAAGAGACCTAGAAGGATATTTTACAATAGTCAAAGGAAAAAAATCTGTCAAGATGAAATCTTAATAATGAAGATTGATGGCCCAAATACAAGGGCCTCCTCATACATAAAATATACACGTCTAAAGTTTAAATTATACATTAAACCCCACACACTAATAGTGCGAGACTTCAACACTCCACTCTCACCACTGGACAGGTCAGTTAGACAAAAAATTGACAGAGAAATAAGGGAACTAACAGACGTTATGACTCAAATGGACTTAACAGACATCTAAAGAATATTCTATCCAACTGTAAAAGAATATACCTTCTCAGCACTTCATGGAACCTTCTCAAAAACTGACCACATACTCGGTAACAAAACAAACCTCAACAGATATAAAGAAATTGAAATAACCCTACGTATCTTATCAGATCACCAAGGCTTAAAACTAGAATTCAACAGCAATATTAATTCCAGAAAGCCCACAAACAAATGGAAATTAAACAATGCTCAACTAAATCATCAATGGGTCAAGAGAGAAATTAAAGACTTCCTAAAATTCAATGAAAATGACCAAATAACATACCCAAATTTATGGGACACAGTGAAAGCAGTGTTAAGAGGAAAGTTCATTGCACTAAATGTCTACATAAAAAAAGTGGAAAAATTCCACACTAGTGAATTAACAGAACATTTGAAAACTTTAAAACAAAAGATGCAAACATAACCAAGAAAACTAGACTGCAGGAAATAATCAAATTGAGAGCTGAAACCAACAAAGAAAACAATACAATAAATCAATGAGACAAAAAAGTGGTTCTCTGAGGAAATCAGCAAAATTGACAAACCTTAATCCAAACCAAAAGGCAAAGAGAAAATATCAAAATTAAAAATAAATCAGAAATGAAAAGGGGGATATAACAACAGACACAGAGGAAATTCAGAGAATCATCAGGTCATATTTTGAAAACCTGTATTCCACAAAATTGGAAAACTTAAAGGAAATGAACAACTTTCTGGATAAATATCACTTACCAAAATTAAATCAAGACTAGATAAGAAAATTAAACAGAATTATAACTGCTGAAGAAATAGAAACAGTCATCAATAGTCTCCCAACGACTAAAAGACCAGGACCAGATAGTTTCATCTCAGAATTCTACAAAATTTTTAAAGAACTAATACCAATACTCCTCAAATTGTTCCACAAAATATAAACATAAAGGACATTGCCAAATTCTTTATATGAGGCTATAATTACCCTAATACCCAATCAACATAAGTACATTAATTAAAAAAAATTGCAGACCAATCTCTCCAATGAACATTGATGCAAAAATACTAATAAAATACTGGCAAATAGAATCTAAGCACACATCAGAATCATCATCCACCATGATCAAGTTAGCTTCATTCCAGAGATGCAAAGATGGTTCAACATAGGAAAATCTGTCAACATAATCCACCATATAAACAAGCTGAAAAATAAAAACCACATGATCATCCGATTATATGCTGAAAAAGCTTTTGATGAAATCCAACATCTTGTCATGATAAAGTCTTGGAGAGAGCAGGGATTAAAGGAACATACTTAAAATAATAAAGGAAATATACAGCAAGCCAACAGCCAACACCAAACTAAATGGAGAGAAACTCACAGTGATCGCACTGAAATCAGGAACAAGACAAGGTTGTTCAGGCTCTCCATATCTATTCACTATAGTTCTTGAGGTCCTACCTGAGCAATAAGACACCAAAAGGAGATCAAGGGGATTGAAATCAGAAAAGAAGAAGTCAAACTTTCATTATTTGCTGATGATATGATAGTTTACATAAGCGACCCCAAAAATTCTACTAAGGAACATCTACCACTTATAAACACTTTCAATAATGTAGGAGGGTAAAGATTAGCTTAAAAAAATCAGTAGACCTTCTTTACACAGATGATAAATGGGCTGAGAAAGAAATCAGAAAAACATCACCCTTCACAAGAGCCACAAATAGCATAAAATATCTCGGAGTAACTCTAACCAAACAAGTGGAAGACTTATATAACAAGAACTTTAAATCTTTGAAGAAACAAATTGAAGAAAACACCAGAAAGTGGAAGAGATCTCATATGCTTATGGGTAGGTAGAATTAACATAGTAAAAATGGCAATCTTACCAAAAGCAATTTACAGACTCAATGCAGTGCCCATCATAATTCCAACAAAATTCTTCAAAGACCTTGAAAGAACAATAATCAACTTCATATGGAAAAGCAAAAAACCCAGGAGAGCTAAAACAATCCTGTACAATGAAAGAATTTCTGGAGGCATCACAATCCTAACTTCAAACTCTAATACAAAGCTACATGACTGAAAAGGGCCATGTATTGTCATAAAAACAGACAGGCAGACCAATGGAACCGAATTGAAGACCTGGGTATTGATCCACTCACAGGATTGGAATCCCCGATTTTGGCAAAGAAGCAAAAAAATATCAAATGGAAAAAAGAAAACATATTTAATAAATGGTGCTGGCACAACTGGATTATCAACACATGGAAGAATGAAAATAGATCCTTATCTATCACCATGCACAAAACTCAGGTCCAAATGGATAAAGCCAGCCACACTGAACCTCACAAAAGAAAAGTGGGAAGTACATTTGAAGGCATTGGCACAGGAGACCACTTTCTAAATATAACTCCAGTAGCACAGATACCGAAAGAAACAATTAATAAATGGGACCTCTTGAAACTGAAAAGTTTCTGCAACGCAACGGACATGGTCAACAAGATAAAAAGAACAGCCTACAGAATGGGGAAAGATCTTCACCAACCCCACATCAGACAGAGGTCTGATCTCCAATATATACAAAAAACTCAAGTAATTGACCATTGAAAGGACAAATAATCCAATAATAAAAAATGGAGAGCAGACTTAAATAGAGAACTCGCAACAAACGAATCTAAAATGGCTAAAAGACATTTAAAGAAATGCTCAACATCCTTAGTCATCAGAGAAATGAAAATCAAAACAACTCTGAGATTCCATCTTATACCTGTAAGAATTGCCAAGATCAAAAACACTGATGATAACTTATGCTGGAGAGGGTGTGGGGTAAAGGGAACACTCCTGCATTTCTAGTGGAAATGCAACCTGGTACAGCCACTTTGGATATCAGTGTGGTGATTTCTCAGAAAATTAGGAAACAACCTTCCTCAAGACCCAGCAATAACACTTTTGGGTATACTACATCCAAAGGATGCTCAGCTGTGTCAACTATGTTCAACTTTGTGCTCAACTATGTTCATAGCAGCATTGTTTGTCATGGCCAGAACCTGGAAACAACCTAAATGCCCCTTGACTGAAGAATGGATATGGAAAATGTGGTACATTTACACAATGGAGTACTACACAGCAAAAAAAACAAGAACAAACAAACAAAAAACAGAACAAAGCACATCTTGAAATTTTCAGGTAAATGGTTGGAGTTAGAAAACATCATTGAGTGAAGTAACCCAGACCCAGAAAGACAATTATCATATGTGCTCACTCATCAGTGGTTTTTAAACACAAAGCAAAGAAAATCAGCCTACAAACCACAATCCCAAAGAACCTAGAGAACAATGACTAAGAGAGACATACATGGATATAATCTACATGAGAAGTAGAAAAAGATAAGATCTCCTGAGTAAACTGGGAGCATGGGTACCTTGGCAGAGGGTTGAAGGGGAGGGGAGAGGCAGGGAAGGGAGCAGAGAAAAATGTAGAGCTCAATAAAAACCAATAAAAAAAGTCCCAAAATAAGAAATGACAGGTAGGATTAACTTTGTAAAAATGATTATTCTAGCAAAAGCCATCAACTGGTTCAATACAATCGTCATTGAAATTCTAACACATTTTTTTTTTACAAACTTTAAAAGGACAACGCTCAACTTCATATGGAAATACAAAACTCCTAGAAGGGCTAACACAATTCTGAGCAAGAAAGAACTGCTGGAATCCTCATAATTCCTGACCTCAAATTGTACTACAGAGCTGCAGTAATAAAAACAGCTTGGTACTGGCGTAAAAACAAACTTGTTGATCAAAGTGGTCAAGTTGAAGTCACAGATTAACTTCACACACCTATGGACACTTAATTTTGATGGAAAAAAAAAAGAAAGCCAGAAATACACACAGGAACAGATAGGTTTATCTTTAACCAATACTGTGAATCAAACTGGATGTTTCCATGTAGAAGAATCAACAGAGTCATACTTATCACGCTGCACAAAATTAAAGTCCAAATGAATCAAAGACATTAACATTAACCACGTATGTTGAATTTAATAGAAGAAAAAATCAGAAATAGCCTTGAACATACTGGCACAGGAGACAACTTTCTGAGCAGAATATTGATAGTACAGGCACTAATACCAACAGCTTGGGACCTCATGATCTTGAAAGGCTTCTCTAAGGCAAGAGACACTGTCAATCAGATAAAGTGACATCCTTCCAAATGAAAAAATATTTTTGTCAATTCCACATATGATAGAGGACTAAAATCCATAATATATAAAGAACTCAAGAAGCTAGATATTAACAAAAACCACAAACCCAAGTTAAAAATGGGTTCCATATCTAAACAGATTATTAACAATAGAGAAATCTCAATTGATTGAGAAACAATAAAATTTTCAACATCTGCCATTAGGGAAATGCAAATCAAAATCATATTGACAATCCATCTTACACCTGTCAGAATGGGTAAGAGCAATAAAACAAGCGACAGCTCATGTGAGGAGGATGTGGAAGAAGGAGAACACTCCTACACTGATAGTGGCAGTGCAAACTTGTACAGTTACTATGCCAATCAATATAGCAGTTCTTCAGAGAGTAGGGAATCAATCAAACTCAATACCAAGATATATCACTCTTGAGAATATACCCAAAAGACACTTTATCCTACATCCTCCTTCCAGAGAGATCCATGTGTTCCCTCTAGAATTTTTCTTTTCACCCTCCTCTCTGGGTCTACAGATTGTGGCCAGGAAAATCTTCCAGCGACAGGACTGTCTTACATTCAATTAAGGTGCTAGCTTATTCACCTGGGGTCTCATTGAAATTCCCTCAAAAAAACTAGGCTGTTGCAAAGAAAAATGTTGTTCTCTACAAACTGATAGGGGTGAACAGTGCTGAGGACAATACCCATAAAGTGTATTGAATGTGGAGAAGTCAAGCTGGTGTCTATATGGAGTCCTCACTTCTGTGTTCTTGTCTCTTTGACATGGGAAGGGACTCTGCAGGCTACTGAAAGAGAAGCATGGGTCCCAGCTGAGCTACAAAATCTTTAACCTACAATCTGCCCTGCCTGCAAAAAATGTAAGGGCAGTGGTGACACAGAACATTGAGAGTAGCCAATCAAATCAATATCTGATTTGACTTTAAGCCCATTCCATGAGAAGAAACTCAGAACCAGCACTGCTTAGGTAACCAAGAACCAGAGATTAAAAAATAATAGACAACTAGAGTAAAACCAAACACTAATGGTATTTTTAAAAAATAAGTATCAATAAAAGGACTCCTAATGATATTCTGCTATACTCACAATCAGTGCTTTATCCAGTCATCATCAGACAGACTTCCTCAGGCTGCAGATTGGAACCGATTTAGAGACCCACAGCCAGACATTATGTGGATAAAGAGTATAAATGGTAGGAGTTAATCAAATTCTTCTCCTCAGAGCTCAGAGAATCCTAAAAAAAGGAAGCCAAAAGATTTTAAGAGGTAGAGGGCATGGAGAAAACCAATGGAACCATCTCAGCAAGGTATATATGAGCTTACAGAAAATGAAGTAGCAAGTACAGTGCCTGCATGTGTCTGTAATATCCCCTTTGTGTATATATTATCATTTTTATCTTAGTATTTTTATGGGACTCCTGACTGCGAGAACAGTGGGTCTCTGACTCCTATGCTTGCCCTTGAGACTCTTGTTCTTGTGTGGTTGTGTCCAACATCAATGTGATCTTTTTTGCTTCATTTTACTATATTCTATTTTGCCATGTTTGGATGTTATCTCTAAGAAGTCTATTATTTTCTAATGAGAGACAAAAAGGGGAGAGAACTGGAGGGAGGGAAGCAGTGGTAGAACTGTATTAAGGCTGGGTAAGGCAGCTCAGTATGAGGAATAATTTCCCCAATGCTGGCCAAAGCCTTGGGAACAGTCCCTGCTCTTACTGAGAGGAGTCCCAAAAGTAAACCAAGCTACACAACTGTCACACATATGTAGAGTGCCTAAGTTGGTCCCATGCAGGGTTCCTGATTGTGAGTCTAGAATCTGTGAGCTCCCATAAGCCCAGGTTGTTTCTGCCGATTCCCTCATGATGCCCTAATGTCCCTGGTTTGTACACTGCCTCCTCCCTCTCTTCAACAGGATTTCCCAAGATGAGCCCAATGTTTAGCTCTGGGTCTTCGCATCTGTTTCTATCAGTTACTGGTTAGGTGCTCTCTGATGACAATTTGGATAGTCTCTACTCTCTTTATAGTATTCTTGAATTAAGCTTTTGTCATTAACTAAGTGCCTATGTTCCTCATTATTTGCTGTATCTTAATTTTTTCCCCTTGGGAATTTAAGGAAAGACTTTTAACAAGATTATTAAGTTTTCCAAAGCATCAACTTTTTCATTTATTGATTCTTCAATATGTTTAATTTTTGTTTCATTATCTTTTTCTTTGTGTGTGGTTATGCAACACTTGTATTTCAGGAAGTAAAGAGGCTAAAGCAGGAGAATCACATGTTTGAAGTCACCATGAATGTTGTGACACATGAGAAATGGTCTTCTCCTCATCTGAGAAAGGGGACTAAATGAAGGATCAAAGTTAAGATACCACCAGTGTTGAACTTGTGAGTTTTTAGGGGGAGTTTCTGACAGGAATATGGGGAAAAGATTACCTATAGAAGTAGAAATGATTCAGCTGCATCAACAAAGCCCACCCCATCATGGTGACATTCTGTAAAAGCTGGAACCCCTTTTTAAGGCAGTGCAGTTTATTTTTGCCTCTTCCAGGGGGAGCTTAGCATATCTGAGCATATACCTCAGCGGGTCTTACAATTTATCTTTGTTTACAGGTGAAACTATCTAGTGAATATGGTCAGTATCAAGCGCTTCCTGAACCTACTGATTTGTTGATGAGAAAGTTGGGTTTCCCTGAAGAATGAAAAGTATTTATCTTCGCCTAGAACATTCTATGCATTATCAAGTTTTCCTCTATGATGGAGTGTTTCATCTCAGGGAAAATTACACTGAGCTACACAAAGCATGCCCATGCCTCAAGGAGAAAGAAAAAAAGGGGAAAATAAAGAAAGAAAGAAAAGTAAAAAGAATAAAAACTTCTAATTTTGATTTTTATCATTGTTCTCTTCTAGTTTGCTCGTTGTTTTAAGTTTTATTAACTTCATTTTCCAATGCATATTTCCAAATTTTTGAATTATTTATTTTATAATTCAGACTGATTACAGCATTTTTACTAGATAATTCTGGTTATTCAGATGCTATGTAACTTGCCAGACGTCCTGGTTTTTCTATTTCTAGCCTCTTGTGGTTTTCTTTTTTCCTTACTGGGTTACCTTCTGAAAAGTTCTCTAAGCCTACTCACTTGCTCACCTTTGCAAGGTGTTTAATGTACTTTGTTATGAACATAGTTAAGCAAATGTGCTTATAGTATGATGGAGCATCCTTTGGATATATGCCCAACAGCAGTATTGCTGGGTCTTGAGCTAGGTTGATTCCCAGTTTTCTGAGAAACCACAATACGATTTCCAGAGTGTTTGTACAAGTTTGCATTCCCACCAGATATGGAGGCGTGTATCCCTCATTCTTCATCCTCTCCAGCATAAGCTATCATTGGTGTTTTTGATCTTAGCCATTCTGATAAGTGTAAGATGGTATCTCAGATTCATTTTGATTTGCATTTCCCTGATTCCTTTATGGGTTAAGGATGTTGAATATTTCCTTAAATATCTTTCAGGTCATTTGAGATTCTTTCATTGAAAATTCTCTGTTTAGATCTGTACCCCATTTTTAAGTTGGATTATTTGGTATTTTGATGCCTACTTTCTTGATATATTTTGGAGATCAGTCCTCTGTCTGACATGGGGTTAGTGAAGGTCTTTCACCATTCAGTAGGCTGCTTTTTTGTTTTATTGTCTGTGTTGTTTGCTTTACAGAACCTTCTCAGTTTCAGGGTCCCATTAATTTATTGCTGCTCTCAGAGTCTGTGCTACTGGTGTTATATTTAGGAAGTGGTCTCCTGTGTTCATTCATTGAGGACTATTTCCCATTTTGTTTTTAGAAAATCTACTTTTTTTTAACCAACTTATTTACAATGTCTTTTCCTGACCTGATTCTTCCAATTTTTCATATTTTTTTGTGCAATAAATGCCATTGCTTAACATTCTACAGTTGACAGCCCTTCTCTCTGACACTATTTCTTCTCTCATATGCATTTCTAGTTCGCATTTCTAATTTTACTGCTCTTGCCTTTGAGTTTTACCTCCAGTGATATCATGCTTTAATATTTAGGATCAAACTCATATTCACTTAACAGGATTAAGTGCTTTTTATTCTCCCCAGAAGCATTACCTATTAAGATTTATTTAAACTAAATTGTCTACTTGAGGTTTTTTTCATGAGATTGGTATACATTTTTTAATTCCCAGGAGAGATTGATTTTATGAAATTAACACCTAGTGTTTTTAAATGATTTTCCTTATTGCTCCATTTTGTTTATTGCTGTTTATCTTTTATACACCCTCACATGGAAGATGTGTGCAAATATTTTTTCAAGGTTGTTTTCTTGCATTTCTCAATGTGACAAATCTCTCGACATTTTCTTCATTCCATGCCCAATACAACAGTTAAATTGTAACACAATATTTAGGGTATTAGATTAGTTCGTAGGGAAAAAAAGTCTTTGATATGAAGGTAAGTCTAAGATCTGAATTAATAATAGTATCAGCATATACTAAGTAAATTATTGTAAAACCCATATTTTCAAGTGTACAATTTAATGAAGATTGATTCTGTTCCTACAGGGATTTATGATTAGAAGAAAAAAGATGATAGAAAATTAATCACATTTCTCTTTGTAATAAAAACAACTATAAATGGAAAACAAAACAAAGCAAAATAAAAGATTAACAAAACCAACCTACACCACAGAATCTAGGTTTGACACAAAATCTAGGCCCCTTATGTTAAAGTTAGGAGCAGGTCACAGATCCATGCCTGAGATGAAGATTTCACATTAGAGCAGGTAGAGGAGGCGGAGCGCATGAAGACTTCCTTACAGTCTGTGCCCAAACCAATTCTGAGTAATGTTCTTCATTGGTTTGGCTAACAGTGTTTGATATGGCCCACCTATAGTAGAAAAATCTGCAAAAAGAGAGAGGGAGGACTGGGAACTACCTGAAATGGTTGGATAAAATGGCAGAAGCCACTATGGGGATTCCTCTTAATCCTAATTTAGAACTCCAGTTTGATTTGGTTTTGTAAATGCCTAAAACATAACACCTGCTTAGATATACTTATCACAATGTGTTGCTGCCCAAAAATCACACCTAGTGCCATCATACCTGCTCTCCTCCTGGACATATTGATAAGATTCTGTCAGTCCTGATTTTTATAAGATTAGCCTATGGTAAATCTCCTTTGTGTTCATAGAAAACAGGGACAAGCTCAGGTTCTCATTTCCTCCGTCTCTGTCAGGCAAAGTTCTTTATCATGCATCAGATCCCTGCCAACAGAGGAAACTGCATTTACACTGATAAGTCCTGCTACCAAGAGAAGCATGACCAGCTTAGTTCCTTGCCTCAACATTGTATATTTTTTTAGCTAAATAGTTTGTAGTGGTCAAAATAACCTAAAATCACTATTTATCTTTGGGTATATTTGCACAGCTTGAAAACAAAGCAACCAAACCTAATAATTCTTTTGTTGATGGCTATGACTCCAGATGCAAGACTTTGACCTAGATTTGACAGCAAGACATCCTTGTCAAAATCATGAATACAGGGATGTTGTTTGGGTCCGTTCTAACATCTCTGTGCCTTGCTCTGTTTTCTGATTGTCCCTTGTACAATCAATAAACAAATTTGAAGGTATTGCTCTCCCAATTGTGGTTACTGTTAGAGCCTTAATTCCTATTTAAATATTAGTTAAAGGTAGAGTAAAGTGTTATTACTTCCAAACTCCTTCCATGTAGCCAACAATAAAGAAAAATCCTGGGGGCTGGAGCTCAGGTGATAGAGCTTTGCTTAACACCCATATAGATCTGGGTTCCATCTCCAACCGTATATTGGATTTTGTGGTACATCCCTCTAATCTAGCACTCAGGGTCATTCTTGACTACGCAGAAAGTTTGAAGCCAGTTTGGACTACAGCAGACTTCATCTTTAAAGCAAATACACAACAAGTAAATAAATAAACACATTTTTATTTTATTTTAAACTATTATTTATTTCATGTGAATGTGTGTATATATGTAAGTGGGCGTGTGATAAGGTGCATATGACCTTCAGAGGATAATGTGTGGGAGTTAGCTTTCTCTTCCCGCCATATGCATCTTGGGAATGCAACTGCAGCTGTCAGCCCTCACAGCCAGTGCCTTCGCCCTCCTAACCATCTCACTGGAGGGAAAGAAACACTATTTTAAAAAAAAATTCTTAAAAAATTCTTAAATAGAGGATTTTAAGTAAAGCGATTACTATGGAAGGAAAGAGATTCCATCTCGGAATTCTTCAAATTTTGCCAAATCAATTTTCTTATAAAAATCACTGCTAATAGCAATAGTTACTGTATATTTTTCATTTGGAAGTGTTTATTACATGCCAGTCATCAAATATGCCTTTGTACACGTCAGCAAGTACTTTTAATACACGGATAAAGAAGATAGTTTTTACCCTTATTTTATAACTCAGGAAACTTAAGTTTACATAATAACTTTATGAATTCCATATAGCAGGAGCCTCCACAGGCTTCTCTTTTTATGGGGAAAATAAGTCATGTCTTACTGTTGACAGTCATGACAGAGAAAGCTTCCCTGCATAACAGAGCCTTAAAATCTTGACCTATGTTTGGTTCTGGTTAGCTGCTTGAATCATGCAAATGTTTTAGACTTTTTTTTTTGCTTTGTATTAGCTGAAAAACCTGCATTAAATGAACTGTGGCTTTTACTTCATATACAATTTCAATGCATACTATTATAAGTCATTGATACAGCTGAGAGCAAGTCTAACATATTGGACTGTCCTTCTAAATTCATGTACAGAAGTGATAAACACATGACAACCTTATTGAGTGGGAGAAAGATCAAAATCTCTCATTTATGAAAGTACACATTTGACTCTCATCTAAGGGAGTTTCATTTTGAAATGTGTTGCTAATATAAGCCCATACATTTTGAATTGTTTGGGTTCTTAACTGTTAATTGAGATGCAATTCCATTTGCATAATATAATACGAGTGTGGTAATTAACACTCTTCTTACTAATTGCCACCCAATTAACCTGCTTTCAGTGTCTTCTTGGTGAGAGCGCAGCATCCAAATATTACATCTGCAACCTAGTTACTGCATAAGGCTGTGATTACCTTTTATAGCTTATAAAATTTATAATTAATAGCATTGCAGCTCGAGCTTCGGCTCAACCTTATATCTCAAAACGAGTCTATTAGGTAATTATTTGATAACTAATTAAGTTTTAGCCATCTCAGTAAATCAACTTAAAATGCTGCTCTTCTAACATAGACTTAAAGTGTCATGAGAGACTCCTGAATGATCAGGCACACAGTCAACCATCTTATTTGGATTGTCCCTTGATGGTTTCTTCGGGAACATTCATCCATCATAGCTCAATTTCCATCCTAGGGGTGGAAACCTTTATTCCTCATTTTAGAGGAAGAACTTTGACAAAGAAAGCATCTTATTTTTTTGAGCTAGAATTGATGATAACTTCAAATTCTCTTCCCAGCCAGACTCTGTTTATGATCTGTTCTGAGACGTTTGTTCCTAACCTTCTGCCCTTGCCTCTTTGCTGCTTGCCTCCAGAGAGGACTGACACAGAAGGAACAAGACCCTCGTCCTTATTTTTCAAGCTGGATTTAGTTTGCTATATTACAGACAGTTTAGGATTTCACAGAAAGGAGATGAACCCTAAGCTTTTGAAATCCAGGGAGCTATCTATTATCTTATAAAATACTGATAAGTGGTATCAGAAGATATAATCCTAAATCCCCTGTAATAGAAAAGAAAGATTAGAGATGAAACCATTGCAAAATAAAGCATGCTGTTGTATGTTCAAATTTTAATGATGAAGACAAACAGTAAGCAGTAAATGACAATTCTGTCACTGTAACTTAGTTCTCAAACATTTTTCTAGTCTTATCCTGTTATGATAATGGGCATTTGTTTTTCTATCCATTACTATGTGGGTATTTATGATAACATAATTTCCTATGTACCATTCTATCATTTTGTCACTTTTTAGGAATAAACTCTGTGGACTGTAAGTTATTGACTGATCAATTAAATACATATTTATTTAGTTTTAGGTATTTGGATGCTTTAAGAAATCAATGGTTAGAAAGATACAGGTATAGGGGAAAGCAAAGCTTGAAGCACAGATAAATTACTGACAGTAAAAATGAAAGACATATTAGTCAACCATTTGATGGAGGACACTGTTAGGCCTCATAGCTCCAGGGAAGACTAGGGAGCAAGGCATGCAAATAAAGCCTAGAGTCATGGAGAAAAGACATTGGAGGTGCTGGTACATGAGATGATGGAGGCGCTGGTACCTGTAATGTGTTTTGAATGAGAGACGCCCCCCAAAACTCATTTCTTTGTAGACTTGATTTCTAGCTAGTAACATTGTTTAAGAGGTATATGGCCTTGCTGGAGAAAGTAAGTCTATCGTGGCAGACTTGAAGTTTTCATAGCCTCACCTTATTTCTCCTTTGCTTTCTACTTCTGTTTGTTGTTGAAGATGTGATCTCTCAGTTTCTGGCTCCAGCCCCCATTCTTACTACTTTTTGTCATGCATGCCTGCCAGGATTAACTCTTATTCTTCTTGAACCATGAGCCAAACTACACTCCTTCTTCCCTAAGTTGCTGTATGTCATTGTATTTTCCTTAGCTTCTGGAAACTAACACGCGGGAGCTGCAAGACTGGCTATGGTGCTACTACTAAAAAAAAAAAAAATTCCATGCCAAACCTCTGGTCCACAGAAAAGCCAAGATACAGGAACAGTTTAGAGTGGCTGTTATGACCTCAAAGGAGATAGCATAGAGAGAAAGGTTAAAAAGAGTGAAGTACAGGGGCAGTCATACTGGGACCCAAACTCTGAGCATAGGAGGGGTGGATCCTCAAGTTCTGGCTGACTCTTGCATGTTAGAAGAAGTATTTTTAATTTCTCTGTCTATTTTTTGAGAATTTCAGGCATGTTTTTTTTTACAATGTATATACATCCTCCTATCTTGTCTCTCTCAGATCCCAACATGCCCTTCATTTACCTTCTCCTTTCATTTCCTCCTCTTTAATTATTTTTCTTTATATCTCACTGAATCCAGCTAGTGGTACCTGTGTGTACATGAATGCAGGGCCATTGGCTGAAGCCTGATAATATATGAGAGGCCATGCCCTTGAAGAAAACTGATTCTCTCTTCCTCAGAAGCCAGAACTGCTAAGAGCTTTCAAAGCTTGTCAATGCTTTCCCACTAGAGTGGTTTCAATTCCAGTTGTGCTATACTTAAAATACATCTTAACAGAGCAATGCTGGCTGAGAGATGAGGAAATAAAACAAAAAGTCAAAAACCCAATCAAACAGTAGAAAGTACTGCTTCATGTCACTCCTGTCCCTGGGGATATTCTAATCTCAAAACCTGACTTTGTGAGGGACCTCCATGAATGTAGAGAGCAGTAAAGACCATACCACAACTATAGTTATAAAAGCAAGATCAGAGAAAGTCATAGGGATATTTTCAGGTATAATTGAAGTAATTAAATTGTATCATATGGATTTATTTATAAAAACACCAACAAAAGAGTTGAGGAAATCTATAGAACTATTTGTCACGGCTATCTTAAAGTGGTGCCACAGACACTAAAAATGAACAAAAATGAGAAAAAAGAGGGAGGAGGAAGACGGGAAGGAAGGGAAGGTGGGAAAGAGAGAGCAAAGCACTCTGGAGCCGATCATGACCTCATAGCAAGATTATAACATATTTTTAAGCCATTCCCCTAAATTGTATTTACTTTCCACAAATCCTTCAAAAGTGGGTGAGGGTTAGATGTTCCTGACTGAGAAACAAGCAAAACAACCTAAAACTTTGAGGAAGCATTTTATCTAGTCTACGTTTTGCAGTTTATACAGAATGACCCACTACTGAGTGGCTAGATAGGACCTGACTGAAAGAAGCCAATCAGCATCTCTCGCCGCATCCACTTGTCCACAGTAACTGGCTCCTGAAGAGTTTTATAAGCTTAGCAAATGGAATTGAAGACATTTTTTTCCTAAGAATGGATTGTTTCTTTCATGAGAAAGACAGACAGGGAAAAGGGAGCAGAACTGGAGAAAGACAGACAGACAGACACACACACACACACACACACACACAGAGAGAGAGAGAGAGAGAGAGAGAGAGAGAACAGTAGACTGAGAGAGATTTCTTGAGTCCTCCTGTAGGAGGTATCTGTGAGGAAGATGTGGAAGAAATTGTGAGCTTGCACACAGTGTCAGCTACATGCAACTGTTCACAAAGAATTTGTTGGAACTGCAGGGAAATGAAAATATGGAAATTGAAAGTGAAGCTGAAATTATGGAAGGCAGCATGGGAGAGAAACTTGATCTCTAGCTGCAATGCTTGAAATGTTGATTGAATTTTGCCTGGAGCCTGGGTTACCTGAGGACTTTGCAGTTCTGTAAGACAAGGACATTTCTTAGTATTTAAGTCAGTTTCTCTAGGGTTTCCTTTCATATTTCCCTCGAAAGAGACAGAAGCAATAGACAGTAGCATTCCTAACCAGAGCCAAAGGTCAGATTTCTCAGAACCAGTGCAAGGGACAGAA
Source organism: Myodes glareolus (assembly GCF_982192425.1). Classification (NCBI taxonomy): domain Eukaryota; kingdom Metazoa; phylum Chordata; class Mammalia; order Rodentia; family Cricetidae; genus Myodes; species Myodes glareolus. Next base: position 33,242,353 of record NC_142031.1, on the reverse strand, counting down.
GGAGCAAGTCTCATAATAAAGACAGATGTTTATTGTTTTTCCTCTCTGAAGTCCAAGGGTTCTAGAAATAATAAATCCAGGTCTGGCACAGTGCTTTGGTCAGAAAACCAGTTTCTTTCTGCTTCTGTTCTACCATTTTCAATTTCCATCCACAAAAATAATGCACGGTCTAAAGTATGCCACAGCCAGCTTAACTGAGGTCATCACAGGGACCTGGAAAGGAGTGTAATGGTAGACAGACACAAGACTCTGGGTACACTTCATCAATGAACAGTTTTTCTTTTTTCCCACTGCTGCCTTTCTATTGTTTAAGTATGTATCTGTTAGAGGAAACACCGGAAGCAGAGCTTGACCAAGCAGTATTTTCCTCAGCTGTTGCTTTAATAGACATTATCCACTGTATATTTGTAACTTGGCTCTTTCAGCAATCCTAGGAGTCAGATAAAGCAGTGTCATTGTTTCTCAGATTCCCAGAGCTTGACCTGGTATTTGCTTGTTGATCTCTGCATCTGGTTCCATCAGTTACTGAATGAAGACTCTATGATAATAGTTGGGGTATTTACCAATCTAATTACACGGGAAGGCCAGTTCAGGTGCCTTCTCCACTACTTTTAGGAGTCTTAACTGGGATTATCCCTGTGGATTTTTGGGAATTTTCCTAGCATCAGGTTTCTCCTTAACCCCATAGTGACTCTCTCTATCAAGATCTCTCTTTCATTACTCCCACTCCATCCCTCTCCCCGCTCAACTACCTCATTCCCTTATATTCTCATTCCCCATCCCCTCTCCTTTACAACACCTCTCAACTCCAGTTTAACCAGGATATTTCATCTAATCCCCCTTCCCAAGGTGACCTTTATGTCCTTCTTACTGGCTTCCTTGTTACTTAACTTCTCTGGGCCTGTGGACGGTAGGCTGGTTATCCTTTTCTTTACATCTAATATCCACTTATGAGTGAGTACATAATGTATTTGTCTTTCTGAGTCTGGGTTACCTCACTTTTTTTTTTCTAGTTCAATCCATTTGCCTGCAAATTTCATGACGTCATTAAATTTTACAGCTGAGAAATATTCCACTGTGTAAAATGCACAACTCTTTCTTCATCCATTCTTTAGTTGAGGGTCATCTATGTAGTTTCCAGGTCCTAACTATTATGAATAATACTACCATGACCATTGCTGAGCAAGGATCCTTGTGGTATGATTGAGTATCCTTTGAGTGACAGCCTGCCTATAGAGTGGGGAAAGATCTTCACCAACCCCACATCTGACAGAGTGCTGATCTCCAAAATATATACAGAACACAAGAAACTAGACATCAAAATACAAAATAATCCAACTAAAAAATGGGGTACAGATCCAAAAAGAATTCTCATCAGAATTTCAAATGGCCAAAAAACATGTAAGGAATTGTTCATAATCAGGGAAACGAAAATCAAAATGACTGAGATACCATCTTATACCAGTCAGAATGGCTAAGATCAAAAATACTGAAGACAGCTAGTATTGAAGAAGATGCAGAGTCAAGTCCACTGCTGGTGGAATGCAAACTTGTACAGCCACTTTTGGAAATCAGTATGGCTCTTTATCAGAAAATTGGGAATCAATAAATCCCTTGTTTCCTAAGTTGTGCCTGTCATTATGTAACTCGCAGAGCAGCTAAGAATGATTTTGCCATGGCCATCCTCTTCTATACCTACCAAGCAGAATAGATGTGTGTGCAGACACTGTGGCTGGGAGCGGTTGCTGCTTCTAGCAAGAACTGATGATAGGAGGTAAGAATCATAAGTGACAGGATAATTTTTCACAAAGAAATATGAATAAGACCTATGTTAAGAATTCCTCTGTCAGGACAATAGATGGTAAAGTCAGCATTAGCTGTCTACTGTTTTGAACCCAGTAAAATTTAACATCTTGGCTTTTACAACTTTTATAGTTGATAGTAAAAAGGGTAAGATAATAGGTACTAGTAAGGTTTTAATAAGTGGTTCTCAACATTCCTAATGTTGTGACCCTTTAATACAGTTCCTAACATTATGGTGACCCCAACTATAAAATTATTTTTGTTGGTACTTTATAACTGCAATTTTGCTACTGTTATGAACCAAAATGCAAACATCTGTGTTCTCTTAGGTGCCCTTTTACAAAGTCATTTGACCCACAATGGGTTTATGTCCCTCAGATTGAGAATCATAGATTTATATGGAGGAATATCTCTGAACTTAACTAACCATGAAAACTTTGGGCTAGTTCTAGACTTAACTATAATCATAGTTATCTACCTCACAGGGCATCATGGATAGCCAATCACACAAAGTCTCTAAAGCATGTTGCACACAGTATGCTCTTGATACAAGAGATTATCTTATTATTTAACAATGTAGATTTGACTGATTTATAAAAAACATAAATTTGAACATCTGGTCTACATCATATGGCAAAGAATAACAATGTTTGTGGCTCCTGAGTTCTAGACCTGGTCATAAGACCTCCATACCTCATCTCCACCAGGTAAATATCTAAGAAATAGTTTAGTATTGTTATATTGCCGTTAGAAGGACTTTGTTTTATTTAAAAATGTTTCTTGAGCTGATACATATTGTTTACGTTCTGAGGAGTGCCTGAGTAGTGATACTTCTTTTGTATTTTAATAAATAAAGCATCTGAAGATCAGAGAGTAAAACAGCCGCTCTGGTCAATGATGTGGTGACACACACCTTTAATCAGAATAGCCACACTAGCTTGCCCTAGAAACTGAGCTGCAGTGGTGTAGGCCTTTCATCCCTGTGTTAGAGAGGAATAAAAATGTGTGAGGAGACAGCTCTCAAGCCATCTCATTCTGGGATTCCTGGAGGCAGGATCGCCATTTCATTCTGAGGGAGAGGTAAGTGGCTGGCTGTTTTTGCTTTTCTGACCTTTAGGTGGAACTCCAATATCTTTTTTTGGGGTTTTGTTAATTGTGCTACCTGCCTGTACCTGTGACTGAAGTCGGACAAGTTTCTGTAATTCTTTTTCTCTTTTTGAAACTGAGAATCTTAATGTGAGCAACAGAAGATTCCCTCTTACGGCAAAAACTTAAGGGCTCCCTGCTGTCAAGGTTCTTATTTAACACACCAGTGCCTTGTGACGGTCGCCCTTAAGTCATCGGTGGCTATAAACAAAGATACAATGATAGGTGAACATGGACACTTAATTGAAACTGGCACTCTGACTTAGTACTGACCTTGAAGGAGTCCTGGCCTATGGGGGATGTCATGTGGATGTGAGCTGAAAGAGCAGACTGAAAAAATAGGTGTCACTTCAGTCAAAATACCAGATGTAAAGGAGCAGAGAGAACTGGAAAGTCCTGGGCATTTGACATGAGTCTTTGTGGGGGAGATGAATGTTCAAGTTCCCTAATGACTGGAAGAGAAATCGCAGGGAACAACCATGGCATCTTGAAGATGTTCTGCTAGATGTACCCCGGCAGGGGCTGGGGAAGCAGCTCACTTGATTAAATACTTATTTTCCAAGCTAGAGGACACAATTGAGTTCCACCCTACAGCCCACATAAAAACAAAACAAAATAACAACAAACAACAACAAAAAAAAAAACAGTTTATTTTTTTTTATAGTAGTAAGGGGTTTCAATCAGTGTTGAGGAGTCAGAGCCAGAAAGACCTGTGGGACCTGGAACTCCAGTAGCCTTTTCTACTCAGAGTTCTGGTTCATTGAAATAACCAGTCTCAAAACAACAACAGCAAAAACCAACAAAAAAGACACATCCTGAAAATACTGATGTTAACCTCTCCAAGCACTCACACATGTAAATATGTACTCTCACATACACTCAAACATGCACATACCCATGAACATCACAGAGACACACAAAGATATGATTTGGCAGGTTGAGGTGACAATCACTGAACAGAGACAAAACACTCAAATTGTGGAGCTAATGAGAGGGGAGAGAAGAGAAAAGAAAAGGGGAGGGGATGTATGAGAAAGTAAGAGTGGAAGGGTGTGGAAGACAGTGAAATGAAGAAAAAAGAAGGGTAGGGGAGAAACAGGGCTTGAGAGGGGTGGAAATGGGTGAGAGGGCATCTGGCAGCCAAAGAGAGGAAAGATGAAGGGAGAGTAAAGGAGAGGAGGGGAGAAGAAAGGAAAGGAGAAGAAAGAAGAGGATAGCAGAAATGATGTAAAAACTAGAGGCAGGGGAGAGAAGAAGAAGAGAAGACTGGTGAGGTGAGATAAAGTGAGATTAAAGAAGAGGAAGAGAGAAAGGGGGAGTGAGGATGGGAGAGGGGTTCAAGAAGAATGGAGGTTTCTTCAAGAGCAGCAGACATCACTGTAGCATGAGGGGCCTGCTTGTTGGGGTTTCTGTCCTGCCCAGTTCCCACAGCTGGCAAGTCCCAAAGAAAATCACAGAGATCTCCATAAGTTATAAAACTAATTGGCCCATTAGCTCAGGCTTCTTATTAGCTCTTGTATCTTATATTAACCCATTATTCTTATCTATGTTAGCCACATGGCTCAGTACCTTTTCCAGTGAAGCAGATCACATCTTGCTTCTTCGGTGATCTGGACAGGACTGGGAGGAATGGGTGTCCTCCTTTCTAGAATTCTCCTATTCTCATCGCCCCACCTCTACTTCCTGTCTAGTTGACCAGCCTAAACTTCCTGCCTGGCCAATCAGCATTTATTTAAAACATGGTTGACAGAATACAGACAATTCTCCTGCACCACTTCCCCCTCTTTTTTTTTTTTTTAAACAAAGGAAAATATCCATAGTTCATTTTTTGGGGGAATGTGGATGAAGTATTCCAGGCTACTTCTGGCTGGTTGGGAGTGCTGATAATCTTATGGGGACCTAAAGAAAATTTGGAGTTATCATCAAGTCCTGACTGGAGGATCCTGTGAGTCTTGATCATCTCAGGCAGCATCTTGAATCTGTTCTAGATATAGAACTCAGACATCCGGGCCATCTGGTCCTACCAGATATTTCTGAGGTGATCTTCCTTGATCAAACCTAATTTTTCTTAACTCAGAATGAATCCACAGTCTCTCATTTTCTGTGGAAACATAAGCAAAATCTCTTTTCCAAAGTAACATATATTTTGACTTCAATTTTGAAGTCAAGGTATTTTCAAAATACCTATCTGGGATTAATTCAGCAGCATTTATAAACAAATATCTTTTAGCAGCTGTTTCTCCTTCCTCAGCATTCAAACAATTCAAAGAGAGCATAATAGCATACAGTATCAAGATTCTCTGTGTATTTGTTATCTTTACGTAGCTTTATTTTAACTTCTATTTCATTTATTTTTACTTTTAATTTTTGGCCTTTTGAGACAGGTTCTCTGTGTATCTTTGTTCTGGAACTCCCTCTGTAGACCAGGCTGTCCTTGAACTCACAGAGATCCACTTGTCTCAGCCTCCCAAGTGCTGAGATTAAAGGTATCTGCTACCACACCTTGAATTCACAGAGATCTGTCTGCCTCTGCTTCCCAAACTTTGGGATTAAAGGAGTGTGCTACCATACTTTGAACTCAGAGAAATCTGTCTACCTTTGTCTCCAAAGTTTTGGAATTAAAGGTGTGTACCACCACACCCAACTACTCTCTTTTTTCTTTTTTCTTTTCAGGACTTTAACCTTTTTTTTCTCCCCAATCCTGCATATATTTTTAACACACAGTAAACCATTTAGTGGATTTCTTTTCCTTTGAATCTATCTTTCTGTCTATCTCTCTCTTTTTCTGATCACACGAGTCTTTAATTTGCTAGGCAATATGGGTAGGATTAAAGCCATGGCTTTGAGAGCTGGGTCTAGCCCATTCCTTAGCGTTCTGCCATTCCAGCCTCAAGGCAGAGGTACCAGCTGTAGCCATGTTTATCGCCACAACTCTATGGCTTTCAAGGTCCTTGCCAGTAAGCAAGTTGCAACTGTGTGTCCACAAACAACACTCAAATGCTTCTTAGTTGGACTGTCTGCCTGAAAGGGTCAAGAGTTTGCCCTGGCAGGATGGCCGAGAAAGCAGACATTTTAAAAGGGTGCAGCTTTTTTCCTGCTATGGCTGAAAACAAAAAAGCATGTGGTCCACTGTTCATCACCACTATGTAAGTGGTTCATAGCAGGACCTCTTAAAAGTGCTGATAGGTTTTGCAGCTAAAGCTGAATGAGGAAGCCTTTGAGAGCACTTGCTTGCCTTTAGCAAGCAGAGCAGATCTGAGAAATTGCTGCTACCAAGAAAACTTGCTTTACTCTATTCTTTCCCATGCTTTCTAAGGCTATCTGTGGATGCAGTTATCCACCTGGGCTCCATTCTGTAACAGGAGGGGCTGCTTTTTCCGTGGTCTCAGCAGGACTGGGAGGAATGGGTGTCTTCCTTCCTAGAATTCTCCTGTTCTCATCGCCCTGCCTCTACTTCCTGTCTGGTTGACTCACCTATATTTCCTGCCTGGCCAATCAGGCTTTATTTAAAACATGATGGACAGAATACAGACAATTCTCCCATACATCACTGACTGCAAAACCTGCAGACACCTTTGTGTATGCTGTGCAGATGATGTGCACCTGCCAAAGAGCTTTTTTATTGGTTTAATCAAAAGCTGAACAGCCAATAGCTAGGCAGGATTTTCCAGGCACAGAGGATGCTGGGAAGAACGGTGAAAACACTTTATTCACTGGGCCATCTCCCCAGACCCTAACAATTTTCTTTTTTAAAAAACTTCCTTAAATTTAATTTTTTTAAATCTTAATGGACTTTCTTGACCCTCTACTTCAGCAACACCCAATCCCCCTGACCCTCTAGGAATCGGCACCCCATCCCACTGGCCCTCTAGGCTTCCCTGTATTCCTCAGGTGCATGAGAAGCAGTTTCCATTTTATTTATTTATTTATTTTAACTTATTTTTTCCCATTCAGAATGAAACAAAGGCCCACCCAGCATTACCGCTTACACGCCATGCTTCATTCAGGAACCTCGTAGGGAAGTTTATTTCTGATATTTCTTCGCGGCAGTTGTTTTCATAAGTTGTTGGGAATCTCACAAAATGGTCAGATTAGGTATTCTGCTAGCTGGTAATGGATTTTGGAGAATGACAGTGAGCATTTGCCTATGCTCATGTGAAGACTGATTTAATTTTTAATGAAAATGCTCCTGTGCCTAATTGCTTAGGATATCCACTTTCAAGTAATAAATACTTAGAAATTTTACTAAAGATTGACCAAAAAGTTTATCATAACACTATTGTATGTTATATGGATTTAAATACTGTGTTTCATTACATTAAATCTAAAAATTCAACTTCTTGATAAGTTTTTATTTTAAAGCTGAGCAATGACAATAGGACTTTAATAAACACTGGGACTCCAGTGAACAGCACTTTATTCCCGCTGATGTCACATGCCACTTGAGGCATTCCTTACATCATCTTGAGAATTTTTTGTGAGACTCGCCACAAAAATGCTCTTTTCCTTTCATAGAAAATGGCTGTTAAGTTTTCCTCTGAAAGTCTTGCTTCTTGTCTCTAATTTTCACTAGTGTCTTTCTTTTCCTAGTCAGGCAGCATGTTTGGATACTGCTTACACCAGAGTTATTTTTACTTAGAAAAAAAAAAAACAACTTGCCAGCACAAATCTCTCAGAAACTGTGTTGAAAGACATTCCTTAACTTAAGGGAGGGAAGCTTTTAGATGGAAGTGGCTTTGAAGTTGTTGAGTCTAGACTGTCTTCTGATCAGGTAACCTGGGGTGAAAGTTCAGGCTAACGTCTAGTATCAGATGTCAGGTTAGGATTCAAATCCACTGGGGAAATTCAGTGAAAAGATTTAAAACACAAAGGGAACTAATAAAATAGTGTGGCTATAATAATCTAAGAGATTAATGTGGGGGGGTTGATCAAGTGTAAAACAGGGACCCACTAAGCCACAGGCAGGCTCCAATGGGTGGTGGCATGAATATCCTGCTTTTCAAAAGGATGGGGGAAGAGATTGGAACATATCCCTTCTACCCATTTATGTTTGGGATGACTTTGCAGGTAGAGTTCCCCCACCCTTCCATTTTGTTCACAAGGAATGCTTTTATTTGCCTTGAAGAACATCAAAGACTGCAAAATCAAAGTGATTTGCCAAAAATAAAAGCACATTTTCTTTGAAGGGAGAAGTTATAGAGTGGTGGGTTTGCTGAGCTCCAGGTCAAAGAATGGAAGCACAGAAGAGTGTAGGGCAGTCTCTACCAACAGAGGGCTCTGCTGACCTCATGCATAAACCAACAATAGCTCTGTTACTTAGAGGTAATCCCTGAGGGTTTTAGTCCTTTAACTCAGTTTCTGAGAGGAATGTTCTGGACTGACAATGCTTAAATCTGTAACACAATGGGATACAAGGATGGCAGTAAGCAAAAGCTGAGTAAGTTTTAAGGGAAAATCCAGTCTTGGTGATACAGGGGAAATCAAGGTTCCCTGTTAGGACTGTCACTAATAAAAGAATCTAGGAATGGACAAAGTGCTAGCTCAAGGAAAATTTTATTGGAACTTAATAGATAAATCTCAAAACCAAGCAAGCTGTAAATCTCAGTAGATACCCAGAGAAGAAGAATTGAAGAGAGAAGAAACAAATTCATGCAGTTTAAGCTGCCATGGATGTCATACCCATAGCTGATAGGCAGTCAAATGGGGGGCAGTGGAGCTTTAGAGGGAGAGTTGGGAGAACAAATTGTTTGAGAAATGAAAGTGTAGGGGAGACATACCTAAAAGATATAAAGGAAAAAAATTATGGTTTTCTGAATTATTTAGAACTGAAGGGGAACTTGTGAAGCCCCATGGCTGTAGGCCAGGAAGCTACCACACTAGACATATAGAATCTGTGAAGAAAAAATACAGTATTCTATTGTTGGACTGCTTATTCGCTTTAGCATAGTTTAAGATGAGCCCACCTTCTTGTGGATGGTCACTTAGGCCAAGTGATTGACATAGCAAAATTGGATGTTACGTCTGCACTCAAGATAGAGATTCTGTTCTCTTAGTTAGATGCACTTTTCTTCCTAGTGGGCCAGGCTTTATTGCTCCTCTAACACTGGGGGGAGATTCTGCTTAGGAAGGTAGTTCTGTGGCTGCTCTAGAGCTGTTATGATTTAACTGGCTCTGATTGTGTTTATGTGAGTATGTACATTGTTGTTTGTGCATCTTTCATTCCTCAGAAATTATCCTGTGGTTGAGAGAAATATTTATGATATTCAGGAATGCCACTGTTAGAAGACAACTTCTAACAGTTCCTCAATCTGGTATAATAATTTTAGTTTTTAAATGAATCAGCTTACATCTTGACATCCCATTAAACAGAAAAATGACCAACTTAGAATGTATGTTGGTTTTTTTTTTTCATTGCTGTGACCAAATATATGACTAAAAGCCTCTTAATGGGAGGGGGAATTATATTGACTTATATTGACGCATAGTTTGTAGGTAGAATCTGTCATAATGTGGAAGTCATGATAGCAGGAGCTTGACACAAGTGGTCACATCAGGCCCAGGGCCAGGAAACAGATGGATGCTAAAGCTCAGAGCTCTTTTGAAGCTTGATATCTAGGACTTTCACCCATGGGATGGTATCACCCACAGTCAGACTGAATCTTCTTCTCACATCAATTATTTCATCTCTCTGGAAGATCCACATTCCTGACTGTCAGATGATTCTAGATTTTGTCAAGTGGATGATATTGATCATCAACGATTTTATTTACATCTTGAGTGTGTTATTTTTTTTTGTACAGCTTCTGACATCAGTATGATGAACTTTCCTTTTATGTAAGAGTCCCATTGTGGGGCAGGGAAGAGGATATCTTAAGGGAGGCATTGTGGGGTTGGAAAGAGGCTTGACTGTAGTGGGGGGAGGGGTCCCAGATGTCCACAGGGATTTTCCCAGCTAGGATCCTGGTCAGTAGAGGAGAGGGTGCCTGAAGTGGCCTTGTCCTGTGGTCAGACTGATGACTATCTTGAATATCACCATAGAACCTTTGTCTGGCAACAGATGAAGACAGAGACAGAGACCCACATGGGAGTATTGGAGTGAGCTCGAAAAGTCTGGTTGAAGAGCAGAAGGAGGGAGAATATGACCAAGGAAGTCAGGACCACGAGGGGTTTATCCACCCACTGAGACAGTGTACCTGAAATAATGGGAGCTCACCAAAGCCAGCTGGAATGGGACTGAAGGAGCATGGAATCAAACTGGACTCTCTGAATGTATATGGCTGACAATTGGAGCAGACTGAGAACCCAATGACAATGGCACTGGGATTTGTCTCTATGGCATGTACTGGCTTTTTAGGATTGTAGTCGATTTGGATGCATATCTTCCTAATCCTGTTTGGAGGGAGGACCTTGGACTTCCCACAGGGCAGAGTACCCTGCCCTCTCTTAGGACTGGGGAGGACTTAGGAAGGGGAGGATGAGTGGGGGAGCCAGAGGGAAGTGGGAGGAGAGGAAGAAATGGAAATTTTGATTCCTAGTATTAATAAAGAAAAAAAGAGTCCTATTGTGCACAAATCAGTGTTGAATAAAAAGTAAGACATGTATACAACCTGGACACATTCATGGGACTTTTTGAGTCTGTCTACTTCTCTAAATGATGCAGAAAAATGGAAATTCTTTCTTTCTACCTTTCTCTCTTCTAAGCATGATTCCTAGAACATCAGTATTCTCTAGCAATTTGGGCTACCTTTCTCTTTCTCTGAAGCTCCCCTCTTCACCATGTGGCTATTTGCCAGTCACATGTCTATTTGTCTTACTTTCATGTGAGCTCAAATGGCATGGCTTTTCTTTTCTCTTCCATTCTCCAGACCACTGCTGAGATTTATAATTTGCCTGCCTGGGGATTTTTCTTTTTTAAATTTCAGTAAAATTATCCTTGAGATTCTGTTTAATTACATTCTTAAATTTGTTTGTGAATTAGAATCCCTAAAGAGGAGCCTGATTTCCCCTGTATCATCTGTTAATCATGAAGGAACCCGGAAACCCCAGTAAAAGTAGATTATACCGAGGTACTTATTTATTATCACAGTGTGTTATGCCTCTGGTTCTGATACAACAGTTCTAACACTTATTCTAAACAAATCTTTGTCCACAATGAGGAGGCAGATTTATTCCCAGAAGAAACAGAAGAGGCAAAATGTATTTTGAGTTTTAAAATCCTTCCTCTTTATAACAGAATGTCTTGACATTCTTATGTACTCAAACTGTCTCTAATCAACACTCTTTCTTTGACTCCTCATTGGTTTATTTAGTCATGCAGCCCTGAATAAATCACGATAATACAGGTGAGTATAAGACTCTTGACTCTGGGTTACTGACCCTGTATTCAAGTAGCTGAATTGCCAATGCCTGCTTTGTCATCTCCATGATGTCTAAAGCATGGTCGGCTGATGTGCCTTTGCTTCCTGTCAGTTGGTTCACTGAAGTATAGGTTTAATAACTGACCATCAATGATTATCACTCTTTCTGTTGCATTTCATTGTCAGAGAAACAGCTTCCATTTGCACCTATTAGCATATCACATTATCCAGTACCTGGAAAACTTTGATTCTGCATTTACGCCAGTAGTTACAGTTCCTTGCTAAGTGCCACGTTGTCTTTGTCAAACATTTTCTCTTTCACAATATTAATATGAACAGTTATTATAGTGCCACCAGATACACAGATGTCTATCAACCTATTAAACAGTTCCCACCTAGTATGTTGTTGAATCATTCATGATTGAAACTAAAGATAGTGGTCCATTTTCCGTCAACTTACCCATAGACTAAAAGAAAAGTCTGTGACCAGTGTCTGTTTATAACTCAAATGCTTTGTGTTTATAGAACTTTCCCATCAATGTCATTATGATATTGTGACAGTGGCAGTAATAATCAGTTTTATTTGGGTTGACCTATAGATAGCTTCATGAGATTAAATTCATGTACAACCCAGGAAAGCTTGGATATTTTTTACTTAATAATCATCCATAACATAACACACTGAGTGTCTATTCTTCCAAGAGTCTAGTGTTCTGCTATACATATATTATTTTTATTGTTTCTAATAGTTATTTTGTCTTTTCTTTCTTCTTAGTTGAGAATTAAGTCATAAATTGGGATGATTTATAGTGTTGGTATAATTTGAACCCAGGAATATAAATCTGTATTGTCCTCAGTGTGTAATTTTGCTATGCACAGATAGAGATAGTATAGGAGTTATGGAATAATGAGTTAATGCTACTTGTTGAAGTTACTGTGGATGTGTAACTGGGAAAATTACTTGTCTTAGCCCAATATTGCACCAAAGAATCTCCTGTTTCAAATATACCTTACCTGTTGATCTGTTGTTTTCACAATTAAATTGTTAACATATTCATCAACACTATGTTTATTCTTCTGAGCTTTTGCTTCTCTATGTTTTGAAAGAGAAATGTCTTCCATAGTCTTGAGCATTTACACATGTCATCTCCACTCCACATCACTGTTTTGGAATGTGGGGGACGTGGTTTTGCTCGAGGGAATATGTAACTGGGGCAGCTTTTGAGAGTTTAAGTCTTCACTTAGTTTGCATTCTCAGCTTCATACTTGCAGTTCAAGATGTGAGCTTAGTTATCTGCTCTTACCACCATGCCAGCTGCTTGCTTCCATGACTCCCTGGTGTAATAGACTCTCAACCTCTGGAACCATAGTCTTCCTTCTAGTTTTTGCTGTGGCCGTAACAGAGAGGTAACTAAAATAGACTAATATAGCTATTCAAGCTGCTTGTGAACTCTTGTGCTCAAGCAATCCTGCTTTCAATCTCCCAAATTTGGAATCCCAGAGATTCTATGCCAGTTTCCCTTCCTCCTTTCCCTTCATACTCCAATGGTTTAATGATCTTGACAGTTCTCTGAGAAAAGTTAGTGTTCTCCTTTTCTCTTTCCTGTTCTCCCACTGTGTGTGTGTGTGTGTGTGTGTGTGTGTGTGTGTGTGTGTGTGTGTGTTTGATTATGGGGTGATGAATGATGAATGTGGATGTCACCCATATGATGTTAGTCCTTGCCTTCCAACATGTTTGAGATGGGTCTCTTTTTTGTTGTTTATTTCAATCTAGATGGCCTGTGAACCTTACAAGATACTCCTGTGTCTGCTTCCCATTATGAACCAGAGACACTGTGGTTACCTACAGACATGAGTAACTATGTCTGTGTGAACTTTGTGAAAGCTCTGGAAGATTCAAATGCAGTCCTCATGCTTGTGTGACTGCTTTATCCACTTAGCTATCTCTCAACCCTATTTTTGACATCTTCTTTGAATTCTTTCAAACTCCTAGGCTTCTTTTTGGGAAATTTTCATTAGTAACCCTTACTGAGATCTAAATTTGATGCTCTAGAATTATCTTCTCCAATATTGTTCTTTCTATCATGGAAGGAAACTTTTATCTGAATCAGTGAGCCACTGAAAGAGAGTGAACACTTTCAAAGGTAGAAATATTTAAAAGACACTTAAGTTATTATTAATTCCACTATTTGAATGGTTTATATGATTCTGATAGATATCACTTATTTCCTACAAGAGTGGATTGTTGCAAAAGTGTAAGCTGGACCTTATTTGTTCATTTATTTTCTACATGAATGTTCTCTGCCTTTATCACATGGTTAAGATCATTCTGTCATCCTCACGTTTTGATATAGTCAAAAAAGTCTCTCCATAGTTCTAATAAGAATGTTGTCCAGTGTAAGGCTTTCAGTCTGAGCTGAAGAAATTTTTTGTTTTGTACAAAGTTGTTTTGTACAAAGTTTGTTTGTACAAATAGTTGTACAAACTATTCTTCAAGTTATACCCTCAACTCCCATTGCCTGAAATTAGAGATTACTTTACATTGTGTTTAGGATTTAACACATTGTGGTAAACTGATAATATTTTCAAGGATAAATAAGAATAGAATGCATAAACATAGGTTTCAAATATATATAACATAAAGCATGAACATAGAAGATAAACTGGGGAAAAGGAAATGGTCAAAGCAAGTAACAATGAGTAGCAAAAGGTAATATATATGGTGAGAGAGTATCTTTGGATGGTTTCTCATATACATAGGATTCAGTCTTACCTATGTTGATGACTTGCAAGCCAAAGGAGACTATGTAAAGGAAGGAAGAACAGTGTAATGGAGAAGAAGGGTTAGTTTGGTAATGATAGACATATAGAAAAATGTACAATCATATATGTACATAAAGTGACATAAAACCTATTATGTTTTCTGTAAACTAAAAGTGTAATTAATACAAATCAAAAAATGAATAATTATAATTCCATAACTATACATTTAAATCAATATGAACTATAGGCTTATATATGCAGATGCAGTATTGGAATTTAATTTTGTAAGTTCTTATTTTCAAAGAGCTTGTAAATGAACCAAGGCAGTATAGTTTGGCCACAAGGCTGTCTATTTTGAAAATGATAAATTTTGGGTTCATGTAGCCTCATACAAGGGAAAAGATCACTGTGTCATAAATAAAGACAAAAATGTAAATTGAAGTCAAACATGATTAATAAGTCTCAGAGACAAAAATTGGTGGTCAACCTGAAGATGAGAAAAGCAAAACAGCTAAACACTGGCTCTTACCTTGACCTCAGTCCAAAATTGCGATCTTGCATCCAAGAATCTCAGAATGAGACTGAGACCGAGAACTGTTTCCTCCTGTCTAATATTCCACTCTAGTTCTGGAATTAGGACATGCATTACTACTGCCTTGCTTTCATGGTAAGCTAGTGTGGCTACTGGGATTAAAGGTGTGTGTCATTGCCACCTTCTCTGTAAGGCTGGCCAGTGAGGCTGTTTTACTTTTCTGATCTTCAAGCAAATTTTATCTATTAAAATAGAAATGAAATGCCACTACATGAAGAGGAATGGTAAAGGGAAATGAACCTAAGTTTTGGGAAAGATATTCTCATTCTCTCTTTATTTCTCTCCTCTCCTCTCCCCTTTCTTTCTTTCTATCCTCCCTCCCTGTGTGTGAGTGCATGAGTGTGCATGTGTGTGTGTGTGTGTGTGTGTGTGTGTGTGTGTGCGCACGTGTGTGTGTATGTATGTTTGTGACTCAGTAAGCAGCCTGGGATGGCAGTGAGAGCTATTCTGGGTCAAAGATCCTATCTCTGACAATTTCCCTTAATCTCATGAGCATTGCTCTGAGTCCTTAAGAAATAGCATTAAGATTTCAGTTTGAATATTGCCTCCACCCTTACAAATAATACCTTGCCAAATGTAACTCTTCTCTATTTTCTTTCCATGCTGGAGACGGAGTGAGTGATTGTCTTTAGAGAACAATAGTTTCACTTTGACATCCCAAACAGCTAACATGTGCAACCCATACTTTATGTTCAAAGCTTTTGATTAAAAGATAGTCCAGGACTTCCCTAGCAATCATTTTCACAGATTGCTTATTCTTTGAATTTTTATGATAAAGTATTTAGTGACAATGGTAATTTAGATTGGTTTGTCCACCTAGTGAGAACTAGCAGTGAACAAATCCATTTGCCTCTTTGTCCTTAAGTTGTTTTGACCTACTTTGAGGAATTGAAGTTTTCTCATAAGCATTGATGGTTTATCTTAATTGTCTGTGATGGATTTGATTTTAATTCTCCTGGGGAAGAGTGATTGCTCACCCCGCTGAAAATTATAAATCACAATATAGAATGCCTAGCTTCAGAGTTGAAGAGAGCTAATATCTAAGGGTTTTGTGTATCAGTTAATAATGGAGAGATCTCCAAAGGCTTGTTTGTTGAGATCTGTTCGAGCAGAACTCACTCTCCATAGTTTTAGTTCAGATGAACATCACACTAACTTAAGTATGTATCTTTTACCCACGTAATGATGTTCATTAACAGTAGAATTTTTCTATACTTTATACTTTCATGCTGAAAATTAGCCTACCTGTACTGAGAAGGGCAGATATAGATGGCCACATGTGGCTTAATGGCTACCAACTTAGATAAATAGGATTAAGTGAGAAACTCTAACTTAAAAGGAACAAGGAAGAGAGTGGTAGAGGTGGATACCCAATGACATCTTCCGGCCTCTGCATAAGTTTTAGAAATGTGCACATGCACACACAGGAGCACACATAATGCACATATACACTTAACACCACATGTACCCCACACATGCTGAATATACCACATAGCTTGATGAGATGTGTTAGATAAGACTTGAGAAAGTGCTATAAACACTGGTAGGGAGTTCATTTTTTGGCAGCATCTATGATATCACATGTAACAGCAGCAAACATAGTGCATCTGAAAGACTGGATCCAGAATGGTGCAGAGAGGAGAACTCAGTATCAGACACATCACAGTTTAGCACAAGCAATGACAAGCATGTCCTTTCAAGATGATATGCTGATTTTTTTAGAGCTAAAAAATTTTATGATTTGAATCTCAATTATGACAAAAGACCGCACAATAAAGGCTTAGTCACATGCCCATGGCACAACGGGGAAGCTGTGGAAGCTCAAGAGACAGGGCCAAATGGAATGCAGACCTCTGTATACACTTTAATCTTAGTTGCTATGAACTGAGGAGCTCTCTCCATCACATACACCTGTCATGACCACACATGCAAGCAACAAGAACAAGTTGTCATAGTTCCTTCTTTTTTTTTCAAAGTTTATTAATTTATAAAAGTTTCCATTTCCGCCCCTCCTCCCAACACCCTCCCACTCCCCCCAATCCCTCTCCTCCTCCCTCTCCATCCCTAAGAGCAGTCAGGGTTTCCTGCCCTGTGGGAAATTCAAGTTCCTTCCCCCTCCCTCCAGGTCCAGGAAGGTGAGCATCCAAACAGACTGGATCCCAAAAATCCAGTACATGCAGAGGAAACAAGTCCCAGTGTCATTGTCGATGGCTTTTCAGAAAGACCCTGTGCCAGCCACATTCAGAGAATCCGACCACATTCAGAGAATCTGGTTGGATCCCGAGCTTGTTCAGTCCCAGACAACTGGCCTTGGTGAACTCTCATTAGATCAGTCCCCTTATATTAATGGGTGATCGCATCCCTCGCAGTCCTGATTTCCTTTTTCATGTTCTTCCTCCTTCTGTTCCTCATTTGGACCTTGGGGGGCTCAGTCCGGTGCTCCAATGTGGGTCTTTCTTAAAGTTAGATTTTTTTTCAGGCAGTTTATCATAGCAACAAAAGGCTAACTGTTGCAGAAAATTGATGTTGAGAAATGGGATTGTTGATACAATCTTGCATGATTGTGGAGTTCCTTAATGGGTTAAGCTAGGGATAATTTAGATAAGAAGCTTAGCTGGCCCTTTGGGGAGGTTTTAGAAGACACAGATACAAATGTGAAAAAAAAACCCAGGTTTACAAGGTGTCAGAGGGACATGAGAGCACTCCTGTAAATCGGGGTACAGTCTACCTGTGTTATATACTCACAAAGACTTCATCTGCTCCTCTCATGTCCTGATACTTAGTAGGACTCTGATCAAAGGCAGGATCCAATAATTAATAGAACAGAGCTATTTAAGGTAGCACCATACTTCATACTGCAGTATGAACATTATTGGCTGCATTTAGCAATTTGCCTTTACAGTTTTTGCCAGGTAATAGATCTTATTTAATATTATAATTAACTTTTAATATTAAATGTAATATTTGAGTATTAAATAAAATATGTCAACATTCCTTTAAAAGGTATAAACTGCAGAATGAAGAAAACTGTCTTGGATTTATCTACTTATAATTCAGCATTCAGTTTTTCTGCATCCTTTTTTATTTCAGATATAAGACAATTTGGGATTCAGCATTTAGGCTCTGTTATTAACCATTTGCTTTTGTGAATTCTCTTTGACATTTACATTGACAAATACATTTTTTACATACCATGTTATCTTCTTGTAGAGTCCAAAGCTGCACATACCAGTAAAGCCAATTAGTGCTCCTCACAATGGCCCATAAAAAGTGACTCTTAGAATGGCCTGCCAGACAGTCTCTGCAGGACTCGCCTAGATTTCCCCTAGTAATCGGAACCTCTTACTTGAGAGAAGTGACTACAGTCGACACTTTTATTACAGAGGTCAGCTTCTCTAATTGCGCCATCAGAAGGAATCTTGGACGCGTGAGACAAATGGGAGACTGATGCGAAGGGAAGCTGATTAATTCGTGAGAGCTCAATGAGTTCATTTCACAACTGGTTTTCTATTTGATACAAGAGTGCAAAGGCTGATCTCCATGAGTGGATAGATACCATCTCTCTCGAAACTCAGAGAGCCCGAGGTGCCACAGGAGCGTATGAAGGTCTCATTACTTAGAATTCGGTTTAGAGTGTAATTTACTCTGGGCAAGGTTAGATGGTCTTTGCCCTTCTATCAGGAAGTTTATTAAAAGTGGGTGCATTTGAGGGTTTTCGGAGATGGGAGGGGAAGTTATCACAGAGAGAGAAATCAAGGAACTTCATTTACAGGAAACATCCTTCCACTGACATTTAAATGGATCACAGATGTTTTCTGTCATATCAATTATATACTTTTTTTCTTTCCAGAGAAACCTTAATTAATTTTCCTGCTTAAGTGAAAACACTACTTGAAAAGTGAAAAGTGAAAATTTTAGTAACACTCCACATGCTTCCCTGTTTCGACTAGAGTTTATCAAGTAGGAAATGTTAATTTGCTTGACTGTTGAGATTGGTAAAGGGACACAGGAAAACACAGCTCAAGTGTTTGAGGATTTTCTCTTAGAACTATTGCTGAGAGATGCTTGTGGTCTCCCCTCTCTGCTTCTGTCTATTATAGTGATCTAAGATTTTGAAGTCTGTCTTTTAATAGTAAGGAGTTCTTAAAAGTTTAAGGAATGTGAAGTGTTCGACTACCATGACTTCTTTTCAGAGTATTTTTCTATGAATTTTATAGATGTCTACCATTATGATTTAACAATTGAAAGCCTATTTAGAAGTTCTGCAGAGACTGCTCAGCTATCAGGAACGCATCTTGCGCTTGCAGAAGACCCAAGTTCAGTTCCAGGGGATGCCCTTTTTCCCCTCCAAGCCCACACACATATAAATACAATGAAAAATAAAATGAAATCTTAAAAAGTAATACTTGGCATTGAGGAATAACTTATGTGGTAAGGTCCTTGCCCAGCATTATTTTTAACATCCGACATCTCATAAAACCAGTAAGGGTGGTTTGGTGATTCTTTGTGCTGTGTGAAATCCAACTTCCCTGAAGATCAGAGTGTTGAGCTGGTCAAGCTCGTTAGCTGTAGCCAGGCAGTGGTGGCTCACACCTTTACTTCCAGCATTCGGGAGGTAGAGACAGGAGTGATATGGCTGGGCAGAGGAGAAGGTGGAGGGGACAGGAGCCCAGAGCATTTGGTCTGAGGATATGTAGAGACAGGGTACCCCCTTCAGTCTGAGGATTTTGTAAAGGTAAGAACTAGTAGCTGACTGCTCTGTTTCTCTGCTTTCAGCTTTCACCTCCTATTATCTGACTCCATGTTTTTTTTATTATTAAGATCAATCAGATTCATACTATAGCATGACACGTGCCTTTGAGATGACACTCAGCAGGTAGAGGTATGAGAATCAGAAGTTTAAAGTCATACGTGGATACAAAGATACTTTCAGCTGCCAAGTAATACATAAGAATCTGTACAAAATAGTAATATTAAAATGAGTATTAGAAAAAGAAATTGAGAATAGAGAGACATAATTTTCTTATCTAAAAAATGTATGCCTGAGAAATTGCATTTTGCTCTTTTTTTGTGGAGCAGGTAGCAACTTCATTTACTGTATTTTACTTTATTTTTTGAAATACATACTTATTTATTTTTATATATTTATATATGTACATGCCTTCATGAATTGAAATGCAGATAGTACCTGGGAGACCAGAAAAGGGCATTGAATCTCCTAGAATTTGAATCACATGCAATTGTGAACCACCTCATGTTGGTTTTGGGAACTAACTCTAGGTCCACTGCAAAAAGCAATTGCTATTATTAAATGCTGAGTCATCTCTTCAGGCCCTTCCTGATTTATTTTTTGAAATAGTTTTATTTATTTGAAGGTACCTTTCATGTATATGGTGTGTTTCAATAAAATCCACCCCCAATCCCTTCCCTCCAAATCCTTTTACACCCCTCACCACTCACAGCAGCTGTGACTATAAGATTTTCACAAGATAACAGCCAACCAAAATTCCATCCCAGATGGGAAGGGGCTCACAAAGTCCCAACCTAAGCTAAGGAGCTATTGATAATTGATTGCTACTAAGACATGGAAAGTCATTCTGCATCATGGATACAGCTTCTGGTAGATTGTCCATATTCCAATGGATGGCTCTACATCCATGCAAATTCTAGTAACAGGAAATAGACTCAGCAGATTTGAAATGAAAAAAAAAATAGAAAAGGGGGATTTTCAGTATGAAGACCAGACAAAGTTTAAACCTGTAGCAAGCCTCTTTCTTTGCCTCTCTACTACTGAGATTATAGCCGTGTGCTAACATTCCTGGCTTCCTTTTGTTTTACTAAAGCAAAAATGGAACTAGATTCGACTAATTGCTAAAGATAAAGGCCTAAACACTGTGACTTCTCCAGTCCTAGTGTCTTCAATTATTCCTCTTGGCTCGTAGTTTCCATCTCTGCCCATCTTTCCACTTAACAGGTTTGTAGACTATCCAGGGCTTCTTCTCAAGTATAGTTTATATCTGGGCATGGTAAGGTTTAACGTCAGATTATCTGATTGATCACCTACCTCTCTCCAGGGCTACTGATCCTTGACCAATAGTATGGAGTGTTTTAACTAAAACCTATAATGATCTGTGACCATGCATCCACGGCCTGGAAAAGCAAGTCTGTCAGCACTGTTTAGAAATAATAATTCAGTTTATGACTTGAACCAGAACTATTTCAGTGGTAAAGTGATCAGATGCCTCATTATTGGAGACTTCTATTAGGAGTTGACTTTGGGTTTCCTTGAAGGGCTTTTGGAAGCACATCTCTTACAGGGTGAGATCTAAAGATATAGAGTTTCTTGTACAACCAGAAGAGATAGAGGAAGTCAGCCCATTTGAGATCCCAGGACCCCCTTCCCTTGCTGTTGCTGAACTATGTTTCTTTGCTAGTAATAAACTCTGAGTCCTGTGAGTCCTTTCAGCAATCAAACACTTATGGTGATTAATGTGCAATTAGCGCAGCTTGCCATGACCCAAACTCTCCCTCACAGCAGCTTCCACTTTACCTCCTGTCACTGATGGATTCAAGCTTTATTGGTTCAAATTGGAAGTCTGATTGGCCCAAATAATCTGTTTTTTAATTGTTATTATGTGGCATAGATTATTTTTTTTTAAGTAAACTGTGCTTTGGCAGCCCTTTAGTCAAATTTGATCTCTGAGGAAATTACTTTGGGCCAAGTATCCAGTTGGCAAAGTAGATCCTACAGCTCTGTGAGCAAGGTACCTTTATTTTATACAGAAATGTTGTGTTGGAATTGTTCTGAGGCTGCATTATATCTTTCAAACACCGCAAATATGTACACACACATACATACACGTTCTCTCTCTCTCTCTCTCTCTCTCTCTCTCTCTCTCTCTCTCACACACACACACACACACACACACACACACATGCACATACAGAGACATATCAGTTGTCAGCCCTCTTAGTCAGCATCTGACTCAAGACACACAGTCTTGAGTGTGTCTTAGTTTTCAGGATTTAACCTGCCTGTTATATTAGTAAATGCATATATATTGAGACCGTGTTTGGAAAGTTGAATCTCTTTTGATAAAATGTATTCACAGTGAAGATAAGATTAGAGGAAACCAGTTATTTTGCTAATAATATGGTGGCCTGCCTTATTTTCCAGTCTTGTGTTCTCTAATGAGACATTCATCAAGCTTACTGAATTGTCATTACCATAAAATCTGCCCAATAAATCAGAAGGTGGTAGCACATGCCTTTAATCCCAACACTTTGGAGGCAGAGACAGCCA
Organism: Myodes glareolus; assembly: GCF_982192425.1. NCBI lineage: Eukaryota > Metazoa > Chordata > Mammalia > Rodentia > Cricetidae > Myodes > Myodes glareolus. The sequence goes on along the minus strand of NC_142031.1, from coordinate 33,220,389 downwards.
GATCACTGTGAGTTCAAGTCCAGCCTGTTTTACAGAGTGAGTTCCAGAACACGATCCAAAGCTACAGAGAAACCCTGTCTCAAAAAACAAAATCAAAAAAAACACAGAAACAAAAAAAAAGCTACCCAAGAATATAATATCCACATTATGCCAGACACTTAGATTGGAGTTCTTTTCAAGTACAAAACTGCCATGGTTTATCACTCATGGCAACATCGTGGTTGTAAAAACAAATCTGGACTTGGGCAAGGAATAACTCAAGTAGGAATGTTGTCATGGGTATTATGCAAAACTTATCTGAAAGTCATTGGGGTTTTTGAATGAAAGCATATTATAGGGGTTTGGAAGAGAGTCTGTCATAGGTACTGTGTTTTACTGGTAAACTATGTGTCATGGAGATAATAATATAAAGGGCCAAGGAAAAGATAAGAACGAAACATGAAAGAAACAAATTTGAAAGATCTATTACTTTATGTTGCATATTATTCTGAGTGCTCTTAAATTGAGTCAGACCCACTCAAAGTAGCCACTTGAGAATGATGGTTCTTTTTTTCATATATATATATATATATATATATATATATATATATATATATATATATGGTGTGTTGTACAGCTGAGGAAACTGAAACTGGGTTAGAGAGGTAAAGGGAGCTTTTCAATGTCAAACTGACAGTGAGGAGTGGAGTGGAGATTTCATCTGAGGTATGGTGTCAGAGATTCTGCTTATCACTCCCCTCCTTAAGATCTCTTCAGAGCTAAGTTTATTGACTCAGATGTGGCTGGGGGACTGGAGATTCTAGGTCTACAAGAAATAAGAAACCATCTTCTGTGGTACTGGTGAGTGGGAGAAGTCTAAGGCCATTTTAGACTTGGCTTCCACGGTTGCATGTGTTTGTACATGTGTACACACAAAGTTTAGTTGTGCTCATTGTACATCATTATTATCATCATTATTATCCATCATAATTCAATCAGTTCTCCAACATCTTACACTCATATGTTGCTGGGAGACGACATCTCTTTTTAATTGAAAATGACACATTCAAAATAGTTATTTTCTCTTAGAATGTTTGATCTAATTCTTCCCCTAATTCCAACAGTACTAAGTGATAACATTTACCATTATCTTCATTTAAACATAGTTCATTCTAAAGTTCTGACTTGTGTGCTCAATATTATCAGAACAAACTTTCTGATTTCCCTGTTTATCTTAAAAGTAGGTCTACTATCAGGAAGAACCAGAACTCTTGGTTTTGCTCTACTAAATTTATAAAGCCAAGTTTAAGTTGTTTTCTTTAGAAGTCTCGTATTTTAGCTAATCAGATGATGCCATGACTCAGGTTTCCATCCTGTTTCTCCAGGGATAATCCCGGCCCAGAGTTACTGGATCATTGCCATCAAAAGGTTTGTCAATATCACATATATACATTTATAATATTTCAGATATATTGAGAGTTTTTCTCCCAGATTTTCAAAGAATTATCTGAGGAAAGTTTCAGTAGGCTTGTTTTATAAGCAATAAAACAACCGTGGAGAGTAGACAGGCCAAAGTCACACAAGGACAAAATAAAAAAATTAGCTGTGATTTTAGGGGCCTTTATGACATTGAATCCTATGTGCTAATTAGTAGAGCAAAGTCTATTTTCCCAACTATCTGTTGGCAGATGTGGCATTAACTTGTAATAAGAACACACTTAGTAGTCTAAAGGGATTGTTTTTTTTTATATTTAATCTTTGAGAGTCCCAGCAATAGATGGGGTTTATTACTGAACTGGAAAATTCTTGTTCAGTTGCCCTTGATACTGTGGTAGTGTACGGTTATTGTGTAGGGAAGTTTGCCAAAACCATTTGCTGCAGCCAGAGAGATGCTATCAGTGTGAAACACCCAAATATTTACAGTACATTATCACTTTTTCTTAGAATAAAATGTTGTGATAAAACATCAAAAACCTTCCTGAAGATATAACACAACTCCAAAGAGGGGTAATTGGATGCATGATAGCCTGAAAAACCTCCAGCAGAATCTTCAGCATGAGTTATAAACAGAATTGTCCTCTCCTTAGAGGTCTGAAAGAGTTAATTGCTTTGCAAACTGGGAAGTTTTATGTCTATAAAGCCAGGCTGTTAGATGACAGTGGATTTCTGAAGGCTTTATGCTTGAGACACTTGAACACAATGGGGTTTTATCTCCCTTTTACACAATGTAGTTTTATTTCTCTCTCTCTTTTATTTCTCTCCTTAAACATGAATGATAGGCGATTAAAGGTGCTCTGAGGGGGGAAATATTTTTTACTTGCATGGCTGTGGAAGCCCGATTTAATCAACAAAATGCCATGCTGAGAACTATTCTTATTTTCTTGTCATAGAAAATAAGAGAAATAAATTCAAAAGACCTGGATACTCTAAGAAAATGCTTCCAGGGCCTAGCTGACATCTTGAACAATGTCTCAGAGCATTGCCCTTCAAAGGGGTAAGGAAGCATATGACTGAGTGTATAGTATTTCCTAGATCTGTCTTTTACAGACAGACTCAATATTTCCTATTTCCTGAACCATTTATCAATGCAATGTATTTGGTTTTTTTTTCCTCTTGTTGTGATACAATATTTTTACTAAAGCAGCATAAGGAAGAAATGTTTCCCTTTAGCTCACAGTCCAGGACAGAGTTTGTCCCAGTGGGGAAGTCAATGAAGCAAGTGCTTAATGAAGATCCTCACATAACATCCAGTCAGAAAACACAGAGTGACTGGTGAGTGAATGTGTACCCCTAGCTGTTGACAGAAGTTTCTGTCACTCAAGGTCCCACAGCCATTCAGTCCCAAAGAAACACACAGAGGCCTACTTTAATTATAAACTGGTTGGCCTATTAGCTCAGGCTTTATTTTTTTAATTAACTCTTACAATAGCCTACAATTCTTGTATGTGTTAGTCACATGGCTTGGTACCTTTATCAGTGAGGCATTCTTATCTTGTGTCCTCTGTGTCTGGGTTACAACTGCAGACTAACCCTTTCCTCTTCCCAGAAAACTCCAATTCTGGTCACCCCATCAAAACTTAATGCCTGGTTACTGGCCACTTAGCATTTTATTAAACCAATACAAGTGACAAATCTTTATGGGGTACAAAACCATTGTCCCATAGCAACTGGCCAGATTCCATTCTCCAATTTTCCACACTCAAGGATCCCATTCAGGTACTGATCCTAGCCACAGTGGACTGGTCTTCCCATCTCAACTTGTGAAACCAAGCCACTTCCCCATGGCAGATGCTCAACTCCTATGTGACTCTACATTTTGTTAAACCGACAATCAACCCTAACCCTCATACATTTCTCTAGTTTCAGAATTTCTCACTTATTGAAAAAAGTTATGGTATAGCTCAGTCCTACAAAGTAAAGAGTTAATTATAGGTGTATTTTGGCGTTGATATAGGAAACCTGAGTTTTACCACCATAACTAAATTGGAATTAAAGATGAGTTCAATATTAGAAAATATCTGTTAAAGAATAATAATGAAGGTTGGAGGATGAAATGAATGGAAAGTCTGGTAACTAAACTGACACCACAAAAATGAAACAAAAAGATCTTTTTCTGCTTAAGGTCCCTCTCTGGTTGACTTAAATATTTCTCAGTTGAATACTATTTCTTAGCATGAGAGGATTGCCATCTTCTTATTATCAAAAGAAACAAGAATAAATTCAGGCTAGAAGTTAAGCAATTGACCATGGATTGGTTATAGCAGAGGCTTCATTCAAAGTAATAGAATGTGTAAATTGGAGTCCCAAATTAAGACCAAAGAGCTTGCTCTTGTAAAAAATATCTCTACAAGTTGAAGAGTGAAGGAAAACTGTGATGTGAAACAATGGTCTTGTGCCTTGTAAAGATTTGTCACTTGTATTGGTTTAATAAAGTGCTGAATGACCAGAAACCAGGAAGGAAGTATAGGCAGAGTGGCCAGAATAGGAGAATTCTGGGAGGAGAAAAGGCTCAGTCTACAGTGATCACCCAGATACAGACAAAGGAAGATGAGAATGCCTCACTGATAAAAGATACCAAGCCATGTGGCTAACACAGCAAGAATTATGGGTTAATGTAAGATATAAGAGTTAATAAGAAGCCTGAGCTAATAGGCCAACAAGTTTATAATTAATGTAAGCCTCTTTGTGTTTCTTTGGGCTGTGGGACCAGGCAGGACAGAAACCTCTGTCAACAAAACTATATTTAAGATATTTTATTCTGCAAAGAGATCAAGACTACTGAATAGGAGAAAGAGGTTAAGTTCAACACTAATGAAACGGAAAGGCAGGGTTTGTAATGCAGTGGCATTGAAATGGAGGAAGAAATAAGATTAAAGATTCATAATGTAGGCAAATAAAATTTTATCAAGAAACTAAGGAGAGTGATTGGAGAGATGTGAAGCAGATAAAGGCATTTGCTGCTTTTGCAGAGGACCAGAATTTGGTTCATAGTGCCTGTGTTAGCCAGATAACCCCACATGTAACTCCAGCTCCAGCCATCTGATGCCAGCTTCTACTAACTGCAAATACCTGCACATATACACATATGGAAAAATGAAATGAATCATACAAAAGAACTCAAAGAGAATGACAACTGTGTGGCCTTCTAATCCTGGCTTTTGACTTTCTTTTTGCTCTAATGGTCTGGTAAGATATCTCTTTGTTTCCATACACATTGCCTTAGGGACTCCATGTTGTACTTTTGTTGGACTGTGAGCAACTCAGGGGTATTAACGTTATTAGTAAAATAATAAATTTCTATTCCACTATTACACATGGAGAATCATTAATCAAGTACCCTATTCTCTTTTCCCTTGCCAGAAACTAGTTTTCAAGAGCACAGCCCAAAACATCACTGCTTTTTCCTCCTATCCTGAAGTGCATGAGATATCTCTTATAGAAATTGGATATATTACTTTGTCTTGATATTAACAACATTTATCCATTTAATACTTCTGCAACAAGCAAAACAATTTTCTTCCTTTGTTAGCAGTCTATACCAGTTTTGCTTACAATGGTAAACAGGTATGAATGGCAGATATCTGGGAGTCTAAAGTCTCTCTCCCTCTCTCTCTCTCTCTCCCCCCCTCTCTCGTGTGTGTGTGTGTGTGTGTGTGTGTGTGTGTGTGTGTTATGCATGCATGCTTTTCCACCTGAATACAAACATATGAGAGCAAGAGACTGAATAACACCTTATGTTGCTTTTTGAACATGGGGAGATTAATTGAAAGCCAAAAAAATAAACATCAGTGATTATATTTTATTTGGATGGGATATGGCTATGTTGCTGTAGTGAGATCTGTTTCCTTACCAACCATGGCTGGAGTAGTTTCTTATTTTTTTGTTGTCTCTAAGAACAAACATGTCTTCCTTATCTTCATTATATTGTTTCAGCTCCTGTTTCTAATGAAGCTCTGTGTTTCACACTCAGGACACTCCAGGATCTCATCCACTCTGCAGTGCCCTCTTCTCCTGGAAGCAGGTTCCATTCTTGCTCCAGCTGAGACATATTAGCCATTAGTGTCACAGATGAGTCTTACAAGGCTTTTGGCTTAATTCTACATGTGAAGGGCCGGCCCTAGTGCCCAAGTTACATTAGGATCATTGCATGTTTGTGGCCTCTGAAGAAACTTCTCACCATGTCACTCCTTTTGGAATCATTGCTTTTTCCGCTTAAGAGCCAGATTGAAGCCCATAGGGCTTAACCAGAGCACAAATCTGATCAATACATTCTGTGTTGGCATCAGAATTACTTTTTCCTCTGGCAACTCAGAGGGAGTTTTCCCCTGGAGGTACTATCTTTTTTTGTTGTTATTAATTTATAGCATCCACCATGAAAATATATTCCAAGCAGGAAGTCCACCAAGAATCCCCCAGATAAACTCCATAGCAGTGAACATGAGAGGTAAGTATCCAGGAAGATATACACTGAACATATTATTTTTTCCTATATCTGTTAGCTGAGTTGGGACCTTGCATCTCTCTGCTCTCATGTTGAATGGAAGAACGCCATGTGGTAGTTACTGTTAATAATGAGCCTGGAAATAGAAGCAAGAAAAGATCAGCCTCATGCACTTACAATTCACTCTGTCTGATGTGGGTATGCTTGCCCCTAAGGGGTGTGGTGAGCAGAAGAAAGACAGAGAAGTCTTGATCTAATGAGTCTGTTTCTCAAACTTTAGAAATCCCAATAGTTACTTCCTCACTAGACACTGAAGCTTGTTCTAAAAGTAATTCAGGCAATAAATTCTCTAGGGCAGACAAAAGCTGGTGTATTGGGCAAAAATTATGAACAAAAAATAAACTGGAAAGATAACTTCCTGCAAGTTTATTTTCTTAGACATACATAGAAAATAAGAAAACAATTTTCTCTTTTTATGGCTACCAAAAGTCTTTCTAATTCTCATTTACACTTACATAAATTAAAGTCAGTTCTGTAACCTGGTACAAGTAGGTGTCAGTCTTCTTTCTATAAGAGGTATCATATCACTGCTAAGTTAATATATATTTAAAGACTTCAAAAGATAAGTCAATCTCACAGTTCTAAGATCTGCAGTGTGAAAAGGATGCTAGTGAGAAGGTTTTATAGTGAAAAGCATTTGCTGCCAAGACTGAGGATGTGGCTTTGTTTCCCCAGGACTCACATGGGTCATGGAGAAAACTCACACCTGTCAGTTGTTCTCTGACTACTACACTTACACTGTGGCAAGTGAACCATCACATCACACCTACACACTTGTGCACATGCACAAACATACATACACAATATGCAAATAATAGAAATAAAGTTTGAGCACATGAGAATCACACAGAATAGACTAGCTTTCTGTCTACAGCATTCGGAGCATTTGTAAAGCAGACACCTGATTGGATTTTTGTCAGAGCGAAATTGTCAGCATTAATTAAGCTGATTTGTTTACCTTTGGATGCTTTAAATAATAATATGACAGACTTGTTACAAAAATGGGAAAAAGGTGTTTTGATTACTGAAGAAATTTTATTTTATTTTCTATTGCTATCCAGCAGTTAAGCCAGCTGCTTTTGATTGGACCACCAATGGGAAGCTTTTTAATAGAGATGCTTATGGTTTAATGATTTGTGTTATAAATTATTTGTCTTAATGTCATTCCTGGGGAAGTTTTCCAATTGTTTCAGAAAATAGGCAGTTAAAAAATTACAGAGTGTTTCTGTATTCACAAAGCACCTGGTGAGGAAATCTTTTCTCTGTTGTCATTCCATCATTTATTTTATTTTGATTTCAGTCACAGTAAGAACCCTCAGTGCTTACTTCTTTTTTATATCCATGCTAAGGATCTCAGTGCCTTTTCAGTGCACAATTGCTTTCCCACAGAATTCTCATTATGCCTCTCAAATTCTAATAATGAATAACTTAGAATGAACCTTAATAAAGGAGTCAAAGTGTGGTGGCTTTGATAAGTAATGTCCCCCATAGGCTCATGAATTTATACTTTTTGTTCCCAGTTGGTTCAGATGCTGTTTGAAACAGCTGCAGATGCTTTAGGAGGTAGAGCCTTGCTGGAGGAAATATGTTACTGGGGATCCATCTGAGGTTTTATATGCTGGTCCCACTTCCTGCTATCTCTGTTTATTTCCTGTGCATTGATTTGCCAGCTTCCTGGTCTTGTTTTCATGCTTTTCCTGACTGATGTTATGCCTTATCTTCACTGGAATGGTAAGACAAAGTAAACAATTTATTTCTTAATTTGCTTTTGGCAGATTTGTCTTGATTTACATTTATCACAGCAACAGAGATAAAAAGAGTAACATGCTTTCCAAAAGAAATAACCAATATGAGTAAATAATTTGCAAGTAAATGGGACCCAAATACAGTGTTATCATCGAATGAACAGGGAGTGAAAGAACATGGGGTTTACTGTGGTATGAAGGAGTAAGTCGTTAATCTTTACCAACATGACAGATGCAGTTGATTAGCTTTTCAGGCAAAACCATGCATTTTCTTTAATTCAATTCAGTTGTAGGGTTTAAAAAGTTATAACCAAAATATGATATATTCAGTTTTCCCCAATTATTTTGTAACAAGTCATTCATTTATTGAGCATTTTTGCAGAATTTAAACTTCTTAACTATGGTCATTTTAAAGAGATCTGTATGTTAAATCATATACTGACTACATCATGAGTTCTGATTATCCTATTTTATATATATTGTGAATGCAAAATTTATCTGTATCTTTCCTAAGTATGCATTATTCCTAATACAATTATGAGCTTTGGAGAAGCAAAAGCAAAGTTCTTTTGATCATCTGCTGACAGGGTTCATGCAGCACTAAGGATGGCGAGTCAAAGCAGTCCACAGAAAACACAAACAAGTCTCTACATAACATGGTATAAGACAGTCAATTATTCCTGAGAGAAAGAAGTAGAATACCTCTTGTTCGTATTTATCTGGTGAAATCTATTGAATTAGCATACATGACATTTCTGAATGCTTATAATTTTTTGAACAACAATAATGCTTTTCATATTTTTTGATGGGCAATGAGTTCTATCTCTCATAGAATAAAATTATGTGAATTTCTGTCTGCTAGTCTTCAGAAAAGTAAATTACTAAGTACCATTTGCACTGATATGTTATAAAGAAGCCTTTGGATTTTGAGCGAAATAAAATCTTGTTTGTTTGCTCCTTTTCAAAGTCAGCTGGGTATCTGAGATTGCCTGATTTTGAAGCAAAAATTTATTTGCTCTTTCTTTCGACACACAGGGAATAATAATTGAAAAATTATGCTTTGGAGTCCAACGACTTAATACAAATTCTGCTGTGTGTAAGTGGGAGTGAGTAAGTGTGTGTATGTGTGTGTGTGTGTGTTCATTAATATGTGCACATGCATCCTTTTCAAGGTTGGAGGAAGAAAACTGAAACCATTTCAATGAGCCTTGAAAGAGACCTTACTAAAGAACTCTTCTTTCCTAATCACTGACTCTTGCTGTCAACCTTCCTCTTTCTTCCCCATTCAGATGACAGTGGCTTATAAAAGTAATGCTAGACAGTGAACACTCATTTATTCAGAAGCAGAAATAATTTGGGTCTGAGGTTTAGGAACCAAAGCAAGCAGCTTGACAGGTTAGATACTCTCAGTTGAGAAACATATGATTTTCAAATTTGACCTCTTTGCTAAGACTGAGTGCGTTGGCTGCAATGGTCTAGCCTCAGGTCTACTTCTAAAAATCGACAATAAAGTGTGTGCCCAGTGCAGAAGAGTTTAGTGAGAGCCTCAGGCCTGCTGTTGGGACAGATATCCACATTGATTTTGCCTTTGCTTTCCATAATTCATCAATATTGACTTACTTAAATTTTCCTTTTATTTCAAGACAGTGGAAACCTGCTTGTCTTTCTTGTCAGTTTCTAAGAAAGCAGTTTGAAGTTTCGTCAGAATGGAAAAGCTGCAATGATGTCTTAGGCAACTTCCTTTCATTCCTCTTACACATGTGGGATATGAATTTTTCTCAATTATAGATTTTCCATCTTCCATCCCATTCTTTTAAGCCCTCAGGAAATGCTCTTCAGAATATGGGCATGAAAAATAATGTATTTCCCTTCCAAGTGAAGATTGCTTGTATCAGTTACATTCCTACTAAAATGATTTCTGACAACCTTTTATTTTACTTTCATTTAGTTTCTTGCTATACCTATTGATGAAGAAGTTATAGATTGATGGCGTTTTCCCCCAATTCTTCAACTTCTTGTTGTTTGTGTGAATTTTGGTTCCATTATCTGCTCCTGTCTTTCTGGTCACTACCCTGAAGAAACAGTGTATATTGTTGTCTTTCTGTTTTCATAAAAATCTTCTTGGCTTGCTCATTGTCATTAGGAGGAGCAATAATTATTTTCTATTTTCTTAGGATGCTCTTTAATAGTTCATATTAATTGTATAGAATAATGGGTTTTGTTGTCTGTTGGATGTTTTCTGAGGCTGTTCGTTCATTCCTGGCTGCTCCAACCCAAAATAGTCACATAGAAACTATATTATTTACAATACTGTTTGGCCAGTAGCTTAAGCATATTTCTAGCTAGCTCTTATATTCTAAACTAACCCATCTCTATTAAACTGTGCATCTCCATGAGATTGTAGCTTACCCGCAAATTTTCGGCAGGCTCTGGACGAAACATCTGTCTCCTGTGGCAGCTACATGGCTTCTCCTTGACTCTGCCTTCCTTCTTCCTCTATCTGCTTGGAATTTCCACCTAACTTTGCTCTGTTAAACCATTGACTAAAATCAGCTTTATTCATTAACTAATAAAAGCAACACATATACAGAAGGACTTCCCATCTGGTCATGACAGATGTATTACACTATGAGTTCACAGCAGTTGTAATTACATAAATAAGACCTGCAGAACAGCAAGCCATTCAAGATTTCAGCATGAACCTGACAGGGGAGGAGCATAATTCTCCTGGGGAGGAGCGTAATTCACCTCAGCCATAGCTGAGGAGCTATTGGCATTTGATGGTTGACAAGGAAGGGAGAGTCACCCGTCTTTAGGGGTGTGTCCTCTGGTAGAATTGTTGATCATATTTCAGTGGATAGCTCACCTCCATTAATATATATGAAGGGGGCACTAATAAGACTGAGTGAGGTGTTAAAGTAAAAGGATGTGAAGCTGGGAGGTAATGTGATGGTGATCTGGGAAAATATGGAGAAAAGGAGTGGAAAATAAAGAATGAATATGGTCGAAATACATAGATTCATAAGGGAAGTTCTTAATGAATGAATAAAAATGCAAAGTTTAACAATTTTGCATGTACCTTCTTCCTTTCCTGCTGCCTCCTTCCTCTTCCCTAATAATCAGCCTTCTACTTTATGTTTATATTTTTGTTTGCAGGTATGAAAGAAAAATTTTCACTTGTCTTTCTGAGTCTGACTTATTTAATACACCTAATAATATCCATTTACATCTATTTTCTTTTAAACAGAATGTCTTTATTTTGTATAAATAAATAATGCACATGTACAGAAGCCACATACATTGGGTGGTTTATCTGTTTATAGGCATCTAAGCTGATCCCATAATTAGGTTATTGTGAGCAGTACATTTCTCTACAGTATCATAGCCTTTTAAACCTTTAGTAAATACCTAGGGGTGGTAGAGCTGAATAAGGTCATATTTCTATTTTCAATTATTTTGAGAAGTCGCCATACTGATTTGGTTATAGCGACTCTAGTTCACATTTCTACCAACAGTGTATAAGGATTCTTTAGTTTTTTAGCCTCACATTCCTGCCAGCATTTGCTAATGTTTCACTTGATGTTTTCAGTTCTCATGAGGGTGAAATGGAATCTTAATGTGGTTTTACTTTGTGTTTTCCTGTTGGCTAAAGTTATTGAACCCAGTTTTATTGACTTGTTTTTTCTTTTTCTTTTTGAAAATATTCATTGTTATAGTCATCAAGAAGAGCACTGTATCATATAAGAATTTTCAACATATTTATTTCATGTATATGTGTAAGTATGTGTGAACCATATGTTATGGTACATGTACGAACATCACAGGATGACTTGAAGAAGTTAGTTTTCTTCTTATACCATGTAAGTGCTGGGAATGGAATGTCTTACTTACCATAATCCATTGATCATTTTTTTTTGGCTCAGTAAGTGTATATAAAATACAATAGTCCCCCTTTCCCTCCAGACTATTTTGTTTCCACATTCATGCCCTACATGCAAGACATGATTTTGTGTTTCTATATAAAATTTACAAATACAGATAAGCAAAAACTATTCATGGTCATTCTGATTAGGAAAATTTACTTGGCATGGTTTTTTATTTTTGTATCAATTTTCTTAGAACCAACATATTTTTTTTCTCAAGAATGGAAAATATTCTGTTGGGTATATGTACCACAGACAGCTAGTGTGATGTTTAATTTACCATCAAAGATATTGCCCTAAATGTAGGCAATAGTAAAGAAAATGCCTCACTGACTTGTCAGTAGTCCAATCTTGTGGGGGCATTTTCTCAACTGAGGTTTCTTCTTTCTAGGTATGTCTACTGTTGTGTCAGATTGACCAAAACTAACCAGCATACCTAAGTATTCAAGATATTGGCAAACAATAATAATTTAATGATTATGATTATTGTTAATATTATCATTGCTTTAAAACACTGACAAAAATGGCAAGACCTACAAAGTTTCATATTCTATTTTCTTCAAATAAAAGTAGTGGATGATATTTGCCTGTTTGAAACAGTTTTTCTGGTATGATTATAGAATTTAACTATAAATATCCTGGCTTTGCTAGTAAGGATCATATGCAATTATTGTAAATGTGTAATCTACCTAATAGTCTTTTAAAAACTGTAATGACTGTTTTTCTGATTTTTAAAGTCAGAAAGCAACATTTTTGCTATAAATCAGGCAATATGAAACAATTATTAGTTCAAAATTTAAAAATTTCAATTATATGTAAATGCTTATTTTAATGGCAGTGTCCCTTCAATAGTAAAGATCTAGTAATAGTGGCTGATATCTTCAGTCAAGCTACCTATGTATCTTCCCTATGTTCTAAATAGAATGATTTTTTTGTTTGAAGGTAACTAGGAATTATTTGTGACTTGTAGGACACGTAGTCTTTCTTCAACTCTACAAGAAAGTAATAATAGACAATAGAAACAAGTGGGCTTGTTTTGTTTAAAAAGAGGATAGTTGGACAAATTTTTCTCAGAATTATATTTTATTTTTCTTTAATTAAATCTAGGTTTTCTTTTTTTGACACAGGGTCTTCTGTGGTCCATTTGACATCCAACTCCCTATGTAATATGTCCATCCTTGAACTCTTGATCCTTCAACCTCAGCCTCCTTGTTATTGGACCTCAAACATTCATCATTAGTCATATTTAACCATTCTGCTGTGCCAAATATTACATGAGATGCTGCACATCATGTTTATGCTTCATTATAGAGGATTTTTTGGTAACTCCATTAACATTTCTCATCCTTAACTTACTAAAGTTATATGAAGCAAATTCATGTGCAATGCAAAAGTAGTTGACCTAACTTTTGGACTAGCCTTCTATCTAAGTATGGATTATTCCAAAAACAAAAGGAAAGAAGTGAGAGAGAGAGGGAGACGGAGGAAAGGAGGGAGAGAAAGAGACAGACAGACAGACAGAGAAATTTGTGCTCCTTATCACAACCGTGACTGTTCCCTTAATCTGTTACCTCTTTTAAAGGAATTTAGTTTCAAACTACTTTACATTTAATGGAAAGGGCTGATACACTGAGATCAAGCATTTCCACTGTTCTTTTCTTGTTTCTTGTGTGCTAGAATTGCCATATGGACACTTGGATTCAGTCTGAGTCATTCCACATATTTACAACATTCTCACAATTATGAGAATAGGACTGGATTCTCTTTTCCAAATTACCTTTTGAGTTTTCTAGGTATGATATCTTAGATGTCCTTTAAGAATCTAGCTCAGATAAAAAATAATTTGGAACTCATATGTACTTAATTATAAGATAAAATATTAACAAAAGAAAGGATAATAAACTTAGTAATATGTAATTAATTTTGAGAGATTCTTGACCTCATTACAGGGTGTAATGAGAAGAACATGAGATTATTTTCAACTCTGGTTTCATTGTATATTAATAACCTAGTCAAAGTTGAATGTTAGATACTTTAATCATCAGTGTCTGTACATAAAACAGCATTAATAATAACCCTCTTGATGGTCATGGGTAATGATGAAAAGTGAGCTAGGTAGTCAGAATGCTAGGCAGATATGCATGACATCACAATGTCTGTAAATCTTCCAGCATTTGCTTTACACATTTTAAATACATGTCCCAAACCTGTCTCACATACGAGAACCACTGAGTCATGTTCCCAGAGTTTATATGTTGTTGGGAAAATGCTGAAGGAAATCTTGCTGCCAGTAGTTACCTGCCCACTGTGGGGTGGCCTCTTATACTATTTATGCCGATGTAAAACATGAATCCGGCTTCTTTTCCAGCTGTGGGATTCGGTTTCTGTTCTCCATTCCAGCAGAGGATTCTGATTTGTGAGTCTACTCCTAAATAAATAACCATCTATTATTCTCAATTCTGAGCTAGTGTGGGATTTCTTTTAAGCGTCCTTTTTCAGTTGCTTCATGCAGTCTTATAATTTCCTTCTTGAGACTTTTCAGCATTGACCTTCCATAGCTCTGGCTTCTGCTTTCTTTTTTGTGATCACATGAAACTAGATAAATAACACATGCTAATATACATTGAAAATTTTACAAGGCCTCACTTCTAAATAAAGAACTACAGGTAATCAATGACTGCTGAGAGAGGGGAAGTCAGTCTTCTGCACGGACCAGTTCTCTGACTGGTCACTCTAACCCAACTGGTTAGGTCTAAAGATGTTTACAAAATAACAACATAAATGAGATTAGCATGATGTACACACACACACACAACATACACATGGTATGTGTGTATACATGTGCACATAAAATAATAAATATAGAAAAAAGGTCATGAATTTAAGAGTGCATGACTGAGGAGCACAGAAAGATTTGGACAAGTGAGTCAGGAGGAAGAAATATTGTAAACAAAGTGCTCATGGATGAAATTCTCAAAATTTAGATAAAAAATGAATAGACTAATGGCTGAAGTCATGTAGTCATTTTTACTGATGCACCGGCGAGTCAGGCTAACCTTTAAACCTACCTTGACTTTTCTCACCTGCCAGCTTCTAATTTTTCCCAATTCCATTCTTGAGATTTGCCTCTGTAGACCTATCCAGCTCTCTCCTTCTGTCTTCTGTCACATTATACCTGATGCCAACTTCAGTTTTTACAATTTATAATATAGTTCTTTTTCAACAGCAAAGTCTTTCTTTAAGAAATCCATTTCTCAATCACTCAAAGGTTTCTGTAGTTGTAAGCTAGTTAGGCCCCTCTCCGATTTAATAATAATGCAGCTACAGATAAGACCACTTTTGCTGTCCTTGCCGTTACTGCTCTACAAAGCTGATCATAAAAAGGTCAACTACTGAGCTTTCGTTCTGTACAGCTTTACTGACTATTCCTTTCAATTTATTTCACTTTCACCTTTCAGATAGTTTTTAGTAGGGTAACACACATAAGTAATAGTAAACAAAGCAAAAATCTTCACACTTCACTGAATCATGCTCCTAGGAATACCTTACAAACATTACCAAGTGAGACAAAGACATTTCCCAGTTTCAATCTTGATAAACTAAGGGGCAGTGTAGTCTCATAGTGAAAAGCTGTCTTCCAATATCCAGCTGTGGTTTACTTTTCTGATAAACTTGTTTCTTTTTTGTTGTTATTGTGTATGGAACGAGTATGGGGGCTTTCATGTATGATATATTTTCTTGGCCATAATTATCACAAAATTCATCCTTTACTATATAAAGTTATAAGTCATGGATTTTTATAGCTATATATACTTATTCTATGACTAACTATATAGTTAGTCTACACATATTTAAGATGGTTTTAACGTTTCTTCTGTTATGAATAATGCTCTTGGTTTCTATATATTTGGGGTTAGCTATTCTCAATCTAAGGTCACATTCTTACACTGACATATCTTTTTTCCTGATAACTTATATAAGCTTTTCTTTAAAAACCAACTTCATCTTCTGCTTTTATCATCATGTGTGACAGTCCTCAGTGTCAGTTGCTGGCATTCAACTGTGTGTTCCCCTACTAAAAACTGATGTCTCTCCATATCACAGTACATTCTGGGCAAAACTCCATTCAACTGTGATTTCCAAAGCAACATGTCTTTACTAAATGAGTATATAGCTTATTTAAAAGATCCTGTCATTAGGGACTGGAAAGATGGCTTGATGATTAAGGGTGTATATTACTCTTCCAGAGGACTTGAGTTCAGTTTCAAGTACTGTGTCAGATGGCTCACAACTCCCTGTAACTCCAGCTTCATGGAATTTGACATTCTCTTCTGGCCTCTGCAGGCACCGACACATAATGTACACATATGCACCTGTAAACAGAAGTAAATAAAAATTAGTCTTCAATAAATAACTATCATTACTAACCTTCTAAAGCTTTATTCAAAGGGAAGCTGAAGCCATTTTCTTATGTGAATTTGCAGCATTGATATTCCTTTGCATTATCAGCTAAAGTAACTGTGAAAATTGGCTCTGAGGCCTCATGCTGCACTCATACTCTGCAGCTTCTGAGGTACAGCCAGCTCCCTGCAAGGTGCATGCAAAGCAAAGAAAACTGTTAGACAGAAAGTAGTGCAGTGCTGCATTCGTAGTCATGGTAACTTTTTAGGGAATCTTTATTAGAGGGAAATATAGGGAGTCAATATCTATCTGCTTATACAATTAATTATACCACAGACTGTCATCTAACCATCTGCTAAGACACATTCTTTGTAAAGTTAAATCTATTTTCTTAGAAGGAGGTCTATCCAAGGATTATTTGAAAGTGACTAAATAAAATAAAACGAGACTGTGGGAAGGTGTATGTGTATGTGTGTGTGTGCTATAAGCCTTGTACATGTCTGTGTTTCATGTGTATTTGCATTTCATGTAAATGTGTTTAATATGTATGTACATGTGTTTTAAGCGTGTGTACGTTTGTGTGTGTAGTACATATGGGCATAGTGTGTTTGTATGTGTTTATTATTTATAGTGCATATGAATGTGTGTGTTTCATGTATATGTCTTTGCTGTATGTGTATATGAAGTGTGTGTATGTGCTTAATGTGTATGTTGTATTTTTTGTGTGTAATATGTTGTGCATAGTGATTGTGTTTGTATATGTGTAGTATGTGTGTGTGCATGTATCTTTAACATATACTTTATTTTTAGAACAATCCAGCCATTCCCATGTTATTTATCAATAAGACAGGGCAACGTGGGGCTACTTCGAGAATCAAACAGAACAGTTCCAATCTTTGCAGAATTTCTATGTGAAAATTACTTTCTTTGACTTTGACTTGACACTGTCTTTTGAATCTTCTAAAGGCTTTAGGTGGCAAATTTTTCTAATAACTGTTGAAAACAGTGAAATGACACAGTTGGATGAAGGGAGCTGCTTGCTGATTCCTGGCCGCCCGGCTAGCTTAGACCTAAAACAATCACACAAAAACTGTATTAATTAAATCATTGTTTGGTCCATTAGCTCTAGCTTCTTATTGGCTAACTTTTACATGTAAGTTCAACCCATTTCTATTAATCTGTGTATTGCCATGTGACAGTGGCTTACCGGGTAAAGTTCTCAGCATCTGTCTCCAGTGGCTCCACTGCTCTCTCTGACTCTGCCCTTCTTCCTCCCAACATCACATTTGAGTTTTCTCCACCTATCTCTGCTATCTTATAGCTCTGCTATAGGCCCAAAGCAGTACCTTTATTCATTAATTAACAAAAGCAACCCATAGACAGAAGGACCTCCCACACCAGACCCAAAGTTTTAAAAAGGAAAATACACTACAAATGACATTTTTCCTTCCTGTCTGGAAAGCTCCCACCTGTTTCATGTTTCCATAGTTATCTATGCAGCTGTGTACCAGTAGACACAATTCAATATGACTTCTCAAAAGTGTAATTTTGCAAATTTACCTTTTCCATAAAGGTAAATTTCTGCTTCAAACATGTTTTCACTGTAGCAGACAACATCCTCCTTCTTCCATTTACTCATTCCCTGGAATTTGCCTTAGGCAGTATCAGACTGGTTGAAGCCAACACACTTGTTGACTCCAGGATCGTAAGATATCTCTAACCTTATTCCACATTTACTGGCCAGATCATTGTGTGCATTTTTCATACAAAGCCAAAGGAACCAATTAGGGTCTGGAAAGACTTCTACTAGGTAAGAACACATGATTTTCATACAGAAGATTAAAGTTTCATCTACAGCACTCTAATTGCATGGTTTATAACATACAACTCTGGCTCCAAGACATCCAGTACATTCTTGTGTCATCTGTAGGCACCTATACTCACTTGTGTTCCTTTTCCCTCTCCCCCTACTCTACAAACAGACACAGATATACACATGTACATTAATGCACACAAACAAATACATTCTTAAGGTTTTTTATATTCAGGTGGTCATACCCTCTTTCTCTTGCAGAATAGCCCAAACTCAATCTGTCTTAAGTTACCATTTGCTCTTCTTTCTGTGTGGAACACTTTCCCACAGGAAAACTAAAAGCTATTTCCGGTTCTTCGAATCTTTGTTCATGTCACTTTTGAAGATGGAAATTTGTTTTTGCATAAAAATTTGTAAGAGAACTTTCTTTTCCTCTGTCTTGGATTACTCTTCACATTTTCAAATACTATATGTTACTTATTAACATAGATTTGGGGCCAGAAATATGAATAAGATCTCAGACACTTGCAACCAAGATTGAGAGAACAAGGCTACTCCCCACAGCCCATGTAATAAAACTAACACATCTAGCTTGTTTCTGAGCTCCACATACACATACCATCATGGCATGCACATCTTATCAGATCATCTATACACTCAGAACCACAGCACAGTAAATAAATGCAATAAAAGTTTTAAAAAAGCATTGACTTTAATAAATCATTACTGCAATTCTGGAATTGAAGAGTCTGGCACTTACTAGATGCTTAGTGAACACTGAAAATAAAACAGACTTAAATGCAAAATTCTCACTCTAACAGAAAGGAAAATTGCTGAATATGCCAACAATTATGAAGACAGTGTTAAGAGTTTAGCAAGATTTATTTGGTAGCAAGTTCAACAGTTCTCTGATCCTAATTATAAGTCTTGTAGTGGTTGCATGAGAAAATACTTGACTTCATTCAGATAAGTGTCTAGAGATGGAGATGTGTCCCTTCTCTTTTAGCTTTTCTTCTTGTTGCTATGACCGTACACCAGATGAGAAGCAGTTTATGTGTGGAAGAATATGTTTTGGTAGTGTTCATGGTGGTGGGAGCATGTGGCTGAGATACCTCCCATCTCAGCAGATTAAGGCAATGAATGATAGAAATAAGAAATGGGGCAACTAGCCACCACAGCCCTACATATTCCAGGGAAGTTCATTGTACACAAGTTTCCACAACCTCCTAAAACACAACGTTCTTCTGGGAAGCTGGTGATCACAATCATGAGCCTCTGTATGGGGGATAATTTACATTCAGTCCTTAACAGCTAGTATTTAAGGACCAATCAATCAAATGAGCTCTAAGCAGAGGGTAACTCAGATGTCCAGGTAAGCACTTCCACGAGATGTGGCTCATTGCTGGCTTGATAGTCTATATGGAAATGTAATATTAAACTTGCATTGTGTTTGTTCTGTGCTACTTTCTGTCCTAAGTGGAATTGTGGAGATTTGCCTAACAGATGTCTATTATTGTCTGCATTTGCTTAAAATGTGAATATAGAGTACAATGGAAATGGTTAATAATTTACCCATGGCCACATTTAGTGAGTGAGTGAGTGAGTGACACAGCCAGAATTAAAACTATTATAACCATGATATCATAGTCAGCCCTCTTAATCAACATACATTCTTGGATGAATGAAATAAGATTAAAAGACAGTATGGTGAGCTGATTTCTTTTAACTTCAGTACATGGCTCAAATTTAAAGAGAGGGCTTGCAAGGGTCTGTATTACATTCAAGGCAAAATTAGGGTTTTGAGTCTTTGTTTCCAGGTGATAAGAATATCATATCAATTCTCCTCATTGGGCTGGAAAACCAAAGCAAACTCAAGGTTTGAATCTGTGAGTTGCAATGTAGTATTAAATTTAAAACTTTTGCATAGCTCTTATGAAATATTAGGGATTGAAGAATTTAAGTGTAACCACATGGACCCACTTTTGTTTGATTATTACCTTCCTAAACATTCAAGATCACTTAGGAGGAGAAAAGTTGCTTCCCTTTCATGGTATTGCTTAGATAAATGGGGAATTGCAATAGTCTACCCTCAGGTATTTAGTACTAGAATATCAAAAGCAAACGGGTGGCAGGAATACATCACCATTCCAGTCAAGAATACACCTGTTTTCCACCCTGAGTAGAAGGAGAGGGAACTTTGAATGAAGAACAATGGTTCACTGTTTCCTCAGATGCTCAATGGCTTATAACGTAGGAGGGCAGTTTAGGGAAGAAATGTGTGGGTTCATCTCAGAAGGGGCTTAGTGTGTAAAGGCTCACAAGGGAGGAGGAAAATAATCCCACCAGACATGTGTTCATGGGGACCTAGACTTATTTATTTGATTTTCAAATGGTTATTGGACTCTTTCTGCTGCTGTTTCTCTTCTTGTTCAATGGATCCATAAAAAAGAAATCAGAGTGCCTAGCAAAGATCCCAAGAATATGAACGGTTGATGACAGAGTGGCTTGGTTGCAAAACAGGATTCCTATGAGATTACAGGTGACATTGCTTAGCCATTATTGATCAGAACAGAAAACATTGCCTGTTGAGACAGCCTGTCTCCCCACACAGATGACTCCCTTAGGAAAACAATTTAGAGAGGAGAGAATGCAGATTCACACAGAGTCCTAGAAGGCTCTGACAGTTTCCTATTTCCTGAGTCCCTCACTCTACCCTTATAAAGGGTCACACCAGATTTTCAGGACAGATGGTGCAAAATATCAGACTGATCCAGAGACAGTGCATTGTTCTAAGTGAAAGTAAAAGAATACATTTGCTGCAATGCCACCAAATTATCATATCAGGTATTGAATAAATATGAATTTATCTTATATACTGTTTTTCTTGAAATGATAAATTCCAACATAGTCTTTGGTCTTCCTCCCAAGCTTTTGCTTATGATGCAGCCTTTAGAAATGCTAAGTTTTGGAAGAAGGTGCAAGTCCCATTCATATTAAGCAACATGGTAGAGGTTTAGGTATGTTTGTAGTAGGGGGCCACTTGTTTGTTTCTTGACCACCCAGACTCCCAAAATAACCACACAGTAACTGTATTAATTAAATCACTGCTTGGCCTATTTGCTCTAACTTCTTATTGTCTAGCTTTCACATCTTAATTCAACTCATTTCCAACATTTTATACTTTACCATCAGGCTCATGGCCTTCTGTCAAGGTTCAGGCATGTCTGTCTCCATCAGCACCTCTATGGCTTCTCTCTGACTCGCCTCCTTTTTTCCAGCATTCAGTTTAGTTTGCCCCGTCTTCCCCTGTTCTGCCTTCTCTGCGATAGGCTCAAAGCAGTTTCTTTATCCACCAATGGTATTCACAGCATACAGAGGGGAATCCCACATCACATGTTGTTACATTTATTACCCCTATAGTTTGTTCTGGAGCATCATATTGAGTTTTCTTTTTCCTGGCAGTCATATGCCTATACGAACTTTCAGATGTCTCTCCACGACCCATTGTTACTATTGTGTTCTGACAGTCCAATCAATGGAGACTGAGAATGAACATGTTTATATGCCTCACTTCAATCTCCAAATGACCAAATTGTTTTAGAAACAGAATTTTCAACCACAAATAACCTCTTCTGGGTGGAGAATTCATTTGAAGCACCCATTTGGAATGAGGTCACATTCCCCTGAGTTCTGTTTGGAACCCAGAATCTATAGCCCTTTCTGTGTTGTATTGTACAAGTATGGGTTCTAATTTTACCAAACATCTAGGACCAGGCAGGCCTAATGTCTTACAAGACTACTGCTGAAAGAAAAGAGATCATGCAGTGTTATTTCACAAGGATGTACTATGAGCATTTTTCACAATATAATTCTCTTTAGTTGACAATTAGAGTCAGGAAGGTCAATAAAGTCATTGTCCACTAAGAGCAAGAAATGTCCTCCCTATTCCTCTTCACAAGTTGCTATTCCAGCAAGTTTCTTGGCACCCTTGGCTAGGTAAACTTTGGTTTTTGGAGAGTTGAAGTTTTATCTCAAGGAAGATAAAGATCTTTAGATTTGACATATTATAGAAGGGAAAGTGATAGTGATGACAGAGACAGAGTTAAATATTCTTCCTAGATTATCAAAGGAATTTTGAAAGTAGTTGTCGTACCAAAGAAAATGGAAAAGAATAATATTTCTACATATGCTGTGTCCGGTTTATTGGTAAATTCAAATTGTTCATTTATGTTGATGAAGCAAGAGGAGGCACATGGAAAATAAGAAATTTGTGTTTGTTTACATCATTGTTAGTATTAGCTGTGAAAAGAGATAGGCGAGGTGTAGAGGGATAAGTTCCCATTCTCACAATTTCCAGAGCAAGAGATGCAGCAAGGTACACAGGGTCACATAGAAGAACATCAATATGGGCAGGGACATTAGGCAGAAGTAAGCAGAAGTTTCTTTGGAAAAGGCAAAGCATAAGAGTACAAAAAGTTTGGGAGTGGTGGTTTGAGTAACCGGTGGCATTTGGACATAGGGATCATCTGGAGTTGTCTGGTTCATGACCTGTGTTGATTAATACAGGACTCAGAAGAATAATTGAACAATATCTCCTCCTGAAGTAAAATGCTCAGTGTAGGAGGAGGGAATCCGGGGTCAGTAGTCTTTGTGTCAGTTATGATTCAGACTGGGCTCATTACTGTCTTTTAGATGACTAACCCCAACATTTTCAAGACATAATTGTATGTAGAAAAGTACACACAAACACACACACATTATCAAAAATGCAGTAATTCTTTTACAAGCTTATGATTTTGTGCTATTTTAATAGAGTATGCACTGTGGTCTGAGTTGGCCTACAATTCAATATCATCAGATCCAGCTTGGCTCTAGTCAAGATAGGGATGCTTCAGATATCTTAGGTAGATTTTAAAATTCAGGTTGTGTTTTGCCGAGATTCATTGCCAGTCTTTAAAGTTCCCGAGTTTCCGACTCCTTGGAAGGTGAAGGGTCCAGAGCAAGAACCTGAAGTTTCAGGAGAAGGTCCATTTATCTTAAATGTCCAATGCTCCCTTTATGTATCTGTATGCTTATGTATGAGAAACTGTCCTTGGAAACATGGGAAGAAAATATTAAAATACAAAAATATTTTATGCTTATTCTTCATATTTACTTGGCGACAGATATGAAAAGTTTTAATGGCAAAGAGCTTTCCAGAAAGTTTTTATGAGCCGGCAGAGCAGGGATATGAAATTGAGTTGTAACCTCACCAAATAAGTTGACTGTGGCAAATTCTATTATACTGGAATTCTGTTATAACTGGTTTTATTTCCACATTCCGTGTTGTACATTAAAACCTACCTTTCTCATTGTGCTTATCTCTTAATGGGAAATAGTTTCTGAATATCCTAGCAGTTAATAGCAAGAGCGTATAGAAAATCTTCCTTTCCCCTGGTGCTGTGATAAAATTAGCTTTGTTATCATTAGTAGGCTCATTTAGGGACCCTCGGCGTGCTGGATGGTTGTGGCACTTGGCGGATATCAGCTTTGAATCTTCCTTTCTTAGTTGTGCCGGCAGAATTTCAGTTGTATAGGACTCTTATTTGAGAAATGTTACACTTCCTGGAACATTTAAATAGTAATTTAATGCTGTTGCAGTGATGGAGGCCACCTGGAAATCAGGCTCGTTTTGTGCTGTGTTGAATGGCAGCTGCTGCCGTTGCTGCTTGGAGTGGAAGGGATGAGTGCGTGTGACGGCTCTTTAGAACCCGGGCTAAAGGTGACAGTGCCTGTTCAGTCCTTCCTACTCCTCTTTTTTCTTTGACTTTATTCATAGGTAAATACATCATTTGGTTTTTCTTAACCTTATGATTATTTTTTAACTTAGTGTCTATGCTACTCATTTTATGTATTTTTAAAAATACATTTTCTTAATAAAATACATTCTGATTCTGGTTTTCATGCCCCGAACTCTTCCCAGATCCCTCCCACCCAACACATCTTTCTGTCTTTCTTTCTCTCCCTCATAAGGATACAGTTATCTAAGAACAAAAATAATTAAATATGAATTTGCTATAACCCAGAATCATTTGAGTTAGGGTGGCCTCGAGACACGTCTGTGTGGAACTGTCTTTATGGCTGCGTAATTAGGGAAGATCCAGCCCCCTGTGGGCATAATTTCGTGCCTGAGCCTTGAACTATATAGGTCAGGTAAATTTAGTAACAAGCAAGTACAAAAGATTCATTTTTTCTCTTTTGTCTTGACCATCAATGTGCTATGATTCCACTTGATTTCCTTCCTTGGTATTTCTCAGTGATGGACTGTAACCTGGAATTGTATGCCAAATAAACCTTTTCTTCTGGCTACTGAGAGGAATTAATCTTTTTCATCACAATTATTTCCTGTTTTGTTTCCAAAACAAACTCTTTGAAGACAGAGGATATTTTCTAAAGTTTAGCTGAATTAAAAAACTGAACAAACGCCATCCATTTTATTTAAGATAATATGGTTAAGCATTTATATTACTTAAAAATTGACATCCCACTATACTGAGAATATTTTAAGTGTATTAAAATGATAAAAATATTTTGATATGTGTTTGTTAAATATAACTAGAACATACTAGGGTTTATTCTTCTGTGGTCTAATTAAATTTAAGCATGTTCTATAGAAGAATAAATTTCTTACTTTTATTAATATTTCAAACAATAAACAACCCAGTTTAAAGTCCTGAGCTGCAGTAATTGTGGTCATAGACTCTCAATATGCAGTAAGTTGCTTGATCCACAAACCGAACTAAACATTTTTAAGGAAGTGCAAGATTTTAACCAACTCAAGGTAACAAGTGAAGAAGTAAAGTTAAACCTTTTGGTGTAGAGCTATCTATCTTTGAAGCTCTCGTTTAAGTGTTCTTTTCGACTGCTGGTAAACAATGTCACAGAGAGGCACCAGCAAATACTCATTGCACATTCAAATTCAAGCTAAGCATTTTCTCAATATTTATTTGGGAGTACTTATTTATCTATTCATTGCCATGTCATGTAGTCCAGGCTGATATCAATCTTGACACCTTTGTCGTTCAGCCTCCTGAGTGTTGGCTTTCTAGGCATAAACCACTATACACTGCTTCAATATTTATGTCAAACAATAATTTTGACATTAATATATAAGATTCCTTTTTAAAGTCTATATAACTGAAGATTGTGTTATTAATTAAATCAAATAAGATGCAGAAAAACAGTTCTCACATGCTGTTTTCAGTCCAAATATAAAGATACATACAAGATGTATATATATATATATATGTGTGTGTGTGTGTGTGTGTGTGTGTGTTTGTATGGAGAGAGAGAGAGAGAGAGAGAGAGAGAGAGAGAGAGAGAGAGAGATAGAAGAGATAGGGAGGACATATAGTAAAAAGTAGAGAAGATATCACCTAGGAGATAGCCACAAGACTTACAGGAGGAAGCAGAAGAAAAAAGAAGTTATAATAATGTGGCCAAGTAAATTAGGTATTCACATGATAGTCTCTTCATTACAATAAGCAATGAGCATACACAAATTTAAATATTTTATTTCATTGACTGCACCTCGGCTCATATGGATCACCTGCTAAAGAATTTCCTTAGCATGTCCAAAGTCTTGGGTTTACTACCCAGAAATGTGTGAGCCTGGAAACATGGCAGTACATTCCTGTCCTAACACTGGAGATGGGGTCAGAATACTCACAAATCCAAGGTTATTCTCACTGCAGAGTGAGTTCAAGGCTACTTTGAGATGTAATTAACTTTGTCTCAAAAACTTTAATCTCTTTTATAAGAAAAGTATGTATAAATTAAATGACATGTTGTAATAATGTTTAACATTTTTCTAGTGTGTACTTTTTTCTAAGAAGCATATGAAGCATTTGTCAAGTAATCATTAAGATAAATATGCTTAAAATTCCTATAAGAAATATATTGAAATTACACCTATTTTTCAGTTGATAAAAGCAAAGATCATGAAAATAACAACAGTTTTCTTGAGGTTGTTTAGTAGTCAGGTGCAGTGTGCAAGTTAAATTTAGACAAATATTCTTAAACAGCATTTCATACTGTATCTGTAAAAAAAGGAAATAGACCCGTAATGAGTCTGGAAATGAAAACTCAGCAGTCAACAAAATGTTTGGATAGAAAGACAAAGAGCAAACATAGTATCAGTGGAAGGTAAATGAAGAAAACCAAGGTTTAAATGGTACCTAAGGGATGAAGGGTAGCTCAGGTTCCCAGAGATCAGGTGATGGGAATTTTACAATTTCAGAAGGTCTGTGTTAGATCCCTTAGTCTTTGTCACATTATTACTGGAATTAATACCAAGTCCCAGACTAAATTTGTGCTTCATTTTCTTGATTTGCTATTTGTTCTTTGTATTTATTCATGTCTTTTAATTTTATAAGCTTCCTCTGTATCACACATACCTCACCAATTTGGTCTGTTTATACAAGTGAATCTATATGATCACCTCATAACTCACATTAGGGTTCATTCTTGACGTCTTAGGTCCTATGGCCTTCAGTACCAATGGTGATGTAGAACATCACTGCAGTTGCAGACTAGCTGGACTGTCCTAACAGTCCCATGCTTTCATATTCAAATTTGTTCTTTCCTAATAACTGTATCCACTGATCTTTTTATTTTATTTTACCCTTGAGATTACAGTATAATTATTTACACTCCTCCTCTCTCTCCTCCATCCAAAACTTTCCATAAACTTCTTGCTCTCTTTTAAATTCATGGTCTCTTCTTTCATTAACATTTTTCATTCTGTTGTACACACATCTTTCCATATGTATGTGTGTGCATATGTGTGTATGTATTTGTATACATACATATATATTCCTAAGTATAACCTGCTCAGACTGTATAATGTGATCTTGTATTGATGTTTTCAGGTCTGACCATTTAGTATTGAACAGCTGATGGAGTGCTCATTCCAGAAATATTTCCCACTATTAGCATTCTTTAGTTGCCTGTTTGTTTTTTAATTCAAATATTTTATTTATTTTTTGCTTTATAAATAATACCATTCAAAATTTCCACCACCTCTCCTCCTCCAATTCCCTTCCTGCTTCCCCACTCAACCTCCTTCCTCCCCTTCCAACCTTAAGAGGGGGCAGGGTACTCTGCTCTGTGAGAAATCCAAGGCCCTCTCCCCTCCATCCAGGCCTAGGAAGGTGTACATCCAAACAGATTAGGATCCCAAACAGCCAGTCCATGCAGTAGAATCAAATCCCAGTGCCATTATCATTGGCTTCTCAGTCAGCCCCCATTGTCAGCCACATTCAGAGAGTCTGATTTGATCACATGCTCATTCCATCCCAGTCCAACTGGCCTTGGTGAGCTCCCCTTAGGTCAGGCACACTGTCTCAGTGGGTGGACGAACCCCTCGTGGTCCTGATTTCCTTGCTCATCTTCTCCCTCTTTCTGCTCTTCTACTGGACCTTGGGAGCTCAGTCCAGTGCTCCATTGTGGGTTTCTGTCTCTAGGGTTGAGACCTCATGGTCATTCCCCAGTTCACTTCGACATGTTTATTGTTGTTGTCTTTGTTCAACTGAGGTTGAGGCATTTACATTGGTGAGACTTAACGGGTAAAACTACTAACACTAATAGAAAACACAATTTCATAGCAAACTTCTTGATTCTCTGGATCGTACAATCTTTCTTCTGTCTTTTCACAATTTCCCCATTAGGTGTGGTAGTGTTTTGTAGCCGTACTCATTAGAACTGATTTCTTTGCTTCCTCCACTCTTTTTCCTGAATATTAAATAATAGAAAAAATAAGCACCGATTTTCTTTGCTTTCTAGTATGTATTTAAGTTCTCCATACCCCGTTTTTATAGTTTGATAGCTATTTATGTTTGCAGCAAATAATATTATATTTTTTTGGTATGCTATTATATACCTCTCTCTTGACAGAAAATATTTCAGGTACTTTTATATTTTGGGTATTATGAATAAAAGTGTTATATTCATGCTATTATGCACACAAGCATATATATATAATATTCATGTTTATAAATAATACTTTTATAAAATGTATACTAAGGGAAATGAGAAATTATAACTTTTAGTCCAAATCTAACCCAATCCCTACTTTGTCCAACACATTTTTGTCAATAGACAGCCATATCTATTTACTATTTATTTTCTTCATCTATTTTGGTTCTATGATATTTAGTTTAGTTCTTGAGACCATTTATGTAAACTTAAATTGACTGCAAAATATTCACCACATTTTCTTCTATAAAACTACTTACCAACATGTGGCTGCACAGTCTCTTTGCAGAGAATGGTGCTGTTCACTCTCCAAGCAATTGAAGTTCTATAGTTTCCATGTGTTTCAAGTACTTTGGATATCAGGTTATTCTATACTGATTTCCTTAATTCCTGTGTAAGAAGATGCCTCTTAGCTGAGGAAATGATTGAGTTTTGCTATATGTAAATACTCTTTACTTAAAGGGATTATGATTTTACTCAGGAAACAAAACTTTTGAGAAGGAAACCCAAGGTGAATTAAATGCTAGTTTTGCATGAATTGGAAACAAATATACCAGTTAAGGATAGCATCTGATGGATTTAAGTAAGATTTCACTGTTGAGTGACATTGAATGCTCTTGTTTCTCCACCCTAAATTATCTTACAATCAGTTAACTCTTTAAGGACTTTCAAAAATGGAAAGAAAATTGACTAATTCCTTGTTATTATTGGGATACAAGTACTCCACTCACAATTCCATTATTTCCAGCAAGCAATATGATTTTATAAGGTTCAAGGAGATTTAGGAAATAGGGTCTATTTGGAACATGAGAGACACTAGGTGTGTGGTTTTTTAGGGGTACATTATTTTGCCTTTTACTTTCTGTCTGAAATTTATTTGAGTAGCCTGTGCCACATGCTCTTACCATCTCTGTTTTGATGCTCAGAATCCCCCCAGACACAAAATTAACAAAGCCGAGGACCAGGAACTGAGGGCCCGAAAACCATGAGCCAAAATAATCCTCTATGAAATTGATGTTAATAGTCAGGTTGACAGAATATAAAATCACCTGGGAGATGGACCTCTTAAAATGTTCACGGCAATTCTCTTGATTGCATTAATTAGAGTGGGAAGATAACAAAATCCCCACTCCTGGTACCATTCCCTGATTTTGTTTCTTACTTTTGCTGCAACAAAATACATTGATTAAAGCAACTCAGTAGAGAAAATATATATTGATTAATAATTCAGGGGCAAAGTCCATACTTAGGTTCAGTCAAAGCAGGAGGAGCTCAAAAAAAGCTAGTCATATTATACAAATAGGCAAAAAAAATGGAGAAATGCATGGTTGTTACTTCTCAGCTCATTTTTTTTTTTTACTTACACAATGCAGGATTCAAGTCAGGGAATGACACCATGAATTGTAGATGGTCATCTTGTCTTCTCTGAGTAAAGATGAAGATGTTAAGGCTCACTTGACCTACCTCCTTATGAGGAGTCAAGTGTTCCTTTTTATTCTGTTCATATGATAACTTCATCATCTTATGTATTTTTTCTAACCTGATTCTTGTTTAATTTCTGATTATTGTAAAACTTCCTCATGCTTGTGTCTGAAAATTTGTAACTAATTAATGACAGAGTTAAGAATTACAGCAATTATTTTCTCTAATAAGACAGATTTTATCTATGAGCACATGTTAATGGCTATCGAGCAGTAAAGGAGAAGTTGAACAAGTACAGATTGCAAGAGGAATTGTATTAAAAACATTTAACTTTTTGGAGAAATGGTTTAGTCCTTAAGATTACTTGCTGTTCTTGTGGAGAATCAGAATTCATATGCCAGAACCCACACCAGGAGGTTCAGAATAGTCTATAACTATAGCTCTAGGTAAATCCAGCACACTTTTCATGTCTCTGCATGTTCTTATACTCACACATATGCCTACAGATGCAATTAATAAATACACACTAAAAATATTCACATTTATCAATAAACCCTTGCTATGCCAAGAATGTATGCAGTGCATGCAACAGCAAATTTTCGGGAGTAGGATAGAATATGTTAAAATTTAAAATAAAATGCAGTATGTAACATGTGTCAAATACCAAATACACTATAAAGTTGCAGTAAATGTCAGTTTTGATATTAGGCCATCTAAGTTGTTTTTCTTGTTGCTATTTTTTTTTCTGTTGCTTGGAATTCAACTAAACACATGAAGTGTGCTGGGTAAGCATTCTGTCTTGGAACACCATTGCCAGTAACTGCATTTTTCAGTTATATTAATTGCGTTACTAGCACAAACTAGAATTTTGCTCAACACTTTCATGAACGCCTAAGTGGTGATCTTATTCATCCATGTTGCCCTTTATATCTGCTCTCTCTTTTTTTTTTTTTTTTTTAGTAAATTTTATTAAATTATAAAAGTTTCCATTTCCGCCCCCCCTCCCAACACCCTCCCCCCTCCCCCCCCCCCTCCCCCCCCTCCTTCCCCTCCATCCCCCAGGGCAGTCAGGGTTTCCTGCCCTGTGGGAAGCTCCAGCTCCCTCCCCCTCCCTCCGGGTCCAGGAAGGCGAGCGTCCAAACAGACTGGATCCCCAAAATCCAGCATATGCAGAGGAAACAGGTCCCAGTGTCATAGTCAATGGCTTTTCAGAAAGACCCCGGGCCAGCCACAGTCAGAGAATCCGGCCAAATTCCGAGAATCTGGCTAGATCACGTCCTCATTCAGTCCCAGTCCGGCTGGCCCTGGTAAACTCTCATCAGATCCGTTCCCTTGTATCAGTGGGTGATAGCATCCCTCGCAGTATTGATTTCGTTTTTCATGTTCCTCCTCCTTCCGCTCCGCCTCCGGACCTCGGGGGGCTCAATCCGGTGCTCGAATGTGGGCCTCCGACTGCATAGCGGTCCTTCGCCAGAGGAAGGATCTATGGTGATAAGCAAAATATACATCAGTATGGTCATGGGCCACGGCCCTGCTCTCTCTTTTTTTTCTTCTTGTTTTTATTCCTAGTATCTCCAGTTCTACGATTCTGTCATTAATCTGATACACTCTCATTAGTCAACCCTGGTTTTTATTTCCTGAGCTAGTAGAGTTTCTAGTCAAAACCTCATTCAACTGTACATTGTTTTTGACACAGAGTCTTGTTATTTTGCCTTTTTGCTCTTCAACTTAGCAGTCTTCCTGTCCTTCATGAATGATTCAGTTAAAGCAATTACTACCATGTCTGGCTGACTATGCCTATATATTAAAATTTTCTCTTTCTTTTCTGTATTGTACTTTGCAAATTCTTACATTAGATCTCACAATCATTTTTTAGTTTATTTTTGTACAAATGAGAGATAGGGATCCAGTTACAGTTTCTACATGTAGATTTCATGTTTTATGAGCATGACATATAGAACAGGTAGTTTTTTTCTTAAACACATGTTGAATCTTCTCAGTGAGGCATGGCACGTATGTTGGCATCATTTCAGGTTCTCAATTTCCTGCTGGCTATGGCAATACTTTGCACTCTTGATTTCATAAGTACTTTTTGGGTGATAAACTATTCACTGTATGTGTTTATTGCTGGGTCATCTATTCTATCCTATTGGTCTATGTATTTGTGTCAGTACCTTGCTATTTTTGTGTGTGTTACTAAGGCATGGTTACACAATTTGAAATTGGTTATTGTGATAATTCCAGAATTGCTCATTTTACTGAGTTATTGCTTTGTATGTTTCAGGTCTTCTGTGTTTTACATGACTTTTAATTTTTTTTCATTTTCATGAGAAATATAATTGAAATTTTGTTGTGTTGAATTTGTAAATTATATCTGATAACATTACCATTTTCACAGAATTTGTGTTCCTGAACCATCTGCCTGGGGAAAGGGGCTTTCTACCTTACAGTATAATTTCATAAATAGTTTGTAGTTTTCATTGTAGAGATCTTCTACATCATTGGTTAATTGTATTTTTAAGGTGTTATGTTGTGGTTATGGTTTGTTGGATGCTCTTTAAACAGAATTGTGTTCTTGAATTTTTATGAGTGTGTTTGTTAGGGATATGAGTGTGTGTGTGTATGTCTGTGTGTGTGTGTGCGCACACACGCATACGTTTAGAAAAACTATGATGTTTTAATACTTTCTCTGAGTTCCCTTAGTCTTCTTGAAAAGCCTTAGGGTTTTTTTTTTGTATTAACCATGATATTTTTAAAATATAGGTTCATTTTGACTTTTCCCTTTTACATATTAAATGTTTTAACAATAATATACATTGTAATGTGTTTATTTTTTCTTTGTCATTCAATAAACATTTTTTAAAAATCAATGTGTTGTGGAAAATGAGAGTGATGATGCATAATCTGATTCCAAGATTTGAGAAGTTGTGTAACTCACTTCCTGTTAGTCACTGTAAATTGCTTTTATTTTAATTTGTATGTATACATTATC
Source organism: Myodes glareolus (assembly GCF_982192425.1). Classification (NCBI taxonomy): domain Eukaryota; kingdom Metazoa; phylum Chordata; class Mammalia; order Rodentia; family Cricetidae; genus Myodes; species Myodes glareolus. The sequence continues at coordinate 33,188,099 of NC_142031.1, read as the reverse complement.
AAACAGCAGCTCTTAACTTTCTGGACCATGAATATTTATTATTTTTCCTAACATACTACACATAGAAAGTTAACCTTTCCACAACAAACAATTACTGAAACCATAGACAACAAGCTATTTGTCAAATTTGAGACATTTGCCTCTATGTGCTATCTAACAACCTCACTTGCATACATTTTAGCATGAATTTATCTACCTTTATTTTCTTCCATGAAATTCTATAAGCTTAACCCTCATCAAAGTAAATCTTTTGGGCATAATAAATTTGATAGCCTCATATAGGGTCCACCATGGCCAGCTGTACCTGGAAACATATTTCTTTTTGTCAGGTTCTATTCTAGAAGAAATTTATCAACACCCGCAGCCTTGGGCCCTCTTCACAAGTACTTTTGAGAAATAAGAATTATTTTTGTAATTATTAAATTGAAAATAAATTATCAATGAAAGAAGGACAAAGATGTTTGTCAATGACACATTTTCTTTCTAATAATGAGTTTGTTTTTAGTATATTTTCTTCCTGTCACTTCTTCAGTGTCTTACCAGACCACAGAGTTCTTCCACCCCACCCTTCCTCCCTTTTACTATGAATCCTTGTCATCAATATGTACACACCATCCCCTGGTTAAGGCTAGCTTAGGAGTTCAGAGATTTTATTCTCCGCCGTGAAATACAGAACTGAATAGCATGGTACAGTATCAATGGGTTCCACTTTATTTTTTTTAGGACCTCAGAGATTAAGTGACTTGCTTATGCTTACTTGCATGTCTCCTTTTGTTCCGGAATATACAATACACATAGCTGATTTCCAGTCTGACACCCAGTTACACTGCTATTTGGGGCCCGAAGTGTAGTGTAAGTTCATTTCTGTCTTTTACAATTTTCTGCAGTTGATCAGCCATAATCTCCTTCTGCTTGAAGCAGCTTACTGCTTTGAGTTTGAGAGAATATCTTTATTTTATCCAGAAGGAGGTTCTTTGGTACTGGCAGGCAACTATCTTTTCTCTTTAGGTTTAGAAAGGGCTTGGGAAAGAGGGGTACTGTGTGCCATAAATACAGATGGTTATACTCTGCTGAAGCAAGCTATAGCATATAACATCTGATATTTTCTGTGACTTTGCATATAGATAGGATGAATTAAGAAATGCACTTTTTTTGAACTCTACAGCTGTTCATAAAATTGTCACAGAAATTTGCATTTAAAATATACATATAGGGAATCTTCACACATTTACAGAGCTCTCTGGGATGCTTAAGGGGTAGAATTTAATACCTGATGGCATATACTTTCTAGTTATATACTAGAAAAATGGTGGATAACTGAGAAATGTGAACCTCAGTTCATTTGAGTCTTGTGAGTCTTAATAATGGAATGAACAGACCATGAATTTTATAAGACATTTCTATTAAAATGAAGATAAAATTGTACTTTTTCTGACAGCATAGCCATACTAACAAAATCTCTTCTATTAAAGATGTTTCTACAAAGCCAAACTAGACAACAAAACAAGCTAAAAAGAATCCAAATTTTTCAAGTTGGTGAGCAAGATTTATAAGTGGAATTTTTAACTGAAAAGATATTTAAATAGAATATTTAAATTTAAATTTGTAAGCAGTAGATGTTTGTGCATGTCAAACATTTTTTAAATGAATACATTACTCTGAACAAATTCATTTTAAATTATTAAATTTTGGTGCAAAATTTTAAAATTTAATTCTAGAATTAGATTATGTTTACTGTGCTTAATTTAGAAAATATGAAGACACTGAGAAATAGATTAAAGCTTTCATAAATCTGTTCACAAAAAATACTTTTCATTAATGTGTTTGCTCTCTTGCTTTTAGTTGAAACATTAACACCTACCATATCTTTGTTAAATGTTGTATTGTATTATGGTAAATCAGTACGTTATGGTTTCTGGGTCAAATATTTCTTTTTAAATATTTAAGATATTTTTGGTTTTTTTTGGCAATAACAACAGTTTGAGAAACACTTTCCTCTTTTTCCATTTACAAATGGTTGCTTTTTATTTGTTTAGGTTGATTCCCCAGAGTATGCACTTTTAGATTAAAATGTTTGTACATTACTAAGTCTTTGGATAAACATTTATCATAGTAACTTCTGAAATGACAATGTAGAATGTGTGAAAAAATTAGGCATTACTGTATGTTCACAGAAAGCAGCTGACACAAAATTCCCTTTAGAAATACTTTACTAGGTAGCAGAGTTTTAAGCTCATAGCCACAGGTTGCCTTAGTGGGTCTTTGAAGGAAGAGAACATCAAGAGAGACAGTATCCCAGCCACAGGTGGTCTTGATGGGGCTCTGAAAGGAAAGAGAGCCTTCATACTCCAGTGGAGTTTCTGACCCCTAAGCTTTCCTGGGATGTGGACCTGTTTTGCACCTAGCGTCCTAGCCTGGCTCAGCCTACCTGCCAACAAGCACACAAGCAGTCAGTGGGTAAGACCCTAAGGCTATCCTGGAGCTACAAAGGGGAAAAAGAGAAAACAAAGACATTAAGGGCTATTTACCAAACTCCCTCTGTTGACTGAGAGAATGCAGTGTGGTATAATGTGAATTGGGGGAGGGACGAAGCACCCAGAGTTAGAGAGTGTTGCAAGGTAACGTTTTACAGACTTTTTATTTATATAAAAAATAACAATTTTGTAGAATAGGATACAGAGGAATTGATGCTTGTCAACTGCAGATCTAACACTTGCTCAGCGGGGATATTCTCCAGAATGCTAACATCCCTCCCTTTTTGTTCTGTGCCAGTTAGTTGAGAGGTAGTCCTTGTCTGTTTACATGAGTTCATGTGATGTGCTGAATAGTAGCCTCGAACATGTTGAGTCAGCAGGTAAATGAGAGGGCCCCACAGAACAAGCACATCTACTTCTTGATATTTTTTTGCCTTGTTTTGTTTTGATATTTGGCTGTTTAGGCCAGCCTCGCCTTAAAATTACAGTTCTCCTACTTCAGCCTTGCCAAAGGAATGTTGGGATATGTCACCATACCAGATTTTTAACCCTTTCTGTTTTACATTTCTATAACTGTGAAATAATGGTGTTTAAACTTAAAATCTGCTGACTATGTCCTTCATAATTCATTTTAGAAATGAAATAATCTGGATATAAAATATCGGTTAATTCTTTTCACCAAAAATGTGTCTTAAATACATTGCACTAAATACATAAAATATATTTAACATAGTCTCAACTTTCTGATGCCAACTAAATTATCTTCTTGCTAGAGTGGAAATAATGAACAAATGTGTGAAGAGATTTAGGGATTATTTATTCCAAGGACAGAAAGGTCTGCAGTCATACATTATTTCAGGATGTTGGCTGCTGCATTGTAGAAGGAGTCGGATTCTAGACAGGGATAGGTGACTTTCTGGGCACAGCATGCAGATAACTTACCAAAAGAGATTTATTGAAAAAGTGATGAGCAGAGATCAATGCATTACTAGTTCATTTATAAATCAGTCCCTGCAGACTCTCAGTACCCAAGAGAACTAGGTTCATTCATAAGATTATAATGTTCTTGGTGGCTGGAACAAGATTTACAGCCTTTTTTTATCCATTCATTTTTGTTTATCATGTAGAGAAAAGATTTAGATGTTCAATTGGGATGAGAGGAAAAGCACTTCTGGAAAATTCAGTGACGTTCAGACAGCTCGATGATGTGTTTTCTGCTTCTGAAGTCATGGGATTAATGCTGCCTGACTCCAGGGGTGAAATTTAATCACTGTGCCATCCTGAGTGCCTCTGCGGTTTATCACGCGTGAGTGTGCTGTGCAGGAATAGGACTTTCCTTCATTACCACTGTGTAGTTAGTCGCCGACTGGCAAATCCTTCATATCAATTTTCACTGTGTGCACTGGTATGCTAGTACACAGTCATCACAACTTTCCCCACACTAATTTTATGTAGCTATGACAAGATGTCAGGGTTCAGAAGGAAACCCTGGGGACTCTCTTGACACTTTCATGATTCTCATTTGATAGCCATTGGGAAATGCAGGGCCATATTCCCTGAAGGGAAAGAATAATCAGAGGACCTGTGCTTTGGGGCATGAAGGGAGGAACAGGTGGATGCTGGCGAGGATGGACTTGCATTTTTTCATTGTTTTTTATGGAGAAGGATCCTTGCTAAGGTGCAGTGTTCAAAATGGCTGTCCCTGACTCCTCATAAGCAAGTTCAGAATGGAAAGTTCTCAGCATGAGAACTTTTCTATTTCCATTCTGCCTTAGACTTTACAGTGTTGAGGTATACATAGATAACTGGACAATTTTCAGGTTATAAAACAATAAATTTTATAACATTTTAGGGGATTCAGAGAAACACATACTAAAACATTGACCTCCAGATGAATGGAGCTCTATCCCAGAGACTGAAAGGGTAAACAGCAACCGTCTGAGGCTTTGGTCCTAGAACGATGACCCTTTGGAAAGAAAATGCAAGGAAGCTGGCCGTGTATCTGCACAGATGCAATTGTTAGTGACTTTTTAAGAAGAAGCACAGTTGTGTTTGTTTATGAAAACACACCTTCTTTGAAAACAAAACTCTTAGGACCAACCTGGGGAAGCACTTATAAGCACAAAATTTAGTATTCACAAAGAAATATCAGTCTTTTCCTTTGAGTTGACTTTATAAGGGGATAGAAGAACATAAGACAAATGACTGGCGTCTGTATAAGTGGACCAATAGACACACTGGAAGTAAAATCAAGGGGTTAGACTTAACAGCCATGAGCATTGTTTTCCACTTTCAAATGGGGTTTCCAATAGCTTAAACTATTGTTTTTGTTAATAAAAATTAATCAATAAATGTGAAGTACTAAATCTGAGCCTGGGAATCTGAACTAACTTTCTCAACTGTAAAATAATATTACTTCTTCAGAGAATGGTAAAGACTGAGGGAGTGTGACTAAAACACTCAGGATATTGCCTGGTGAATATTAAGCTCTCCAAATTGTTCATTATTGATCCTGCTCCTTTCATTGTGGTTACTGTAGTGTCAACACAGGACAGCTCAGTCAAAGTGAAGAATGGTTTAAGGCTAGGTAGGATGTTGTCAAAGTCATGTACCCAGAAAATACAACACTTAGAGCATATCTTGAGAAAAGATGAAGGCTGTCTGACACTTACAACATTAAGACTAGGAAATGTGGGTGAACTCACGTCCCTATGCAATTTTTGTTGAGTTTGAGCAGTTTCCCATCTCCAAATGAGAAACCTCTAGATAAGTCAGTAAGGTGGGACTTTACATAATGCCTTGAGGTTCACCACTGTGAGAGTTGTGCATAATTTAATTTAACTTTAACATATTTGAAGCTATGAGACTAAAATATATTTACTTATATCTGTAAGTGAGAGCTAAAAAGAAAGAGTGAGTATATTCTTTCTTCATTTAGGTTATCAAGATAGGAAGGATTTAGTGACATGATTTCAAATGAAAGGAGAAGCTCACATGCTCAGGTTGTGTACAAATCTGAGAGGTCCAGACCACATTTAGCCCTGAAGAAAGAAGATACCTAATGCTTTAAATATGGTGGATTTTTTGGGGGGAGTTAGATAGGATTTAGTCACTTCTTTGTTGAAACTTTCATTTCTTTTCACACACCAATTCTGTCTGTCTGTCTTATATATTCCTTGCAATTATCACATGATTCGACCACATCATCCCTTGATTTTTTTCAATTGGTGATAAGTTTGTATTTCTTAGTAATGTTTTTTAAGTTGTTACAAAAACTAAGATATTTTTAAATTAAGTGTGCGTATTTTGTGTGTCTATATGGCATATGTACAGCTGCCTGCAGAAGCCAAAAGATGGGTATGATTTCCTGAAGTGCAACTTACAGGTGGTTGTGAGCTTAACATGGTTGCTGGAAACTAAAGTTGAGTTATCTGCAAAATCAATCTATTTTTAAACACTTGTCAATTTCTTTAGCTTCTAATCATGTGTTCTTGATTTTATACCATTTGGTAAGATATTGAGAGAGGGTGAAGTTAGCAGTTACCAGTCATTTGAAAACTTTAAATATATTTTGGTAGATCTTAACCTTTGTCTAGTACTTTTTGGACTATGAAGGATGTGACTGACTCTACAATTTTGGTGTACCCATTGCAGAAGCAATCTTGATCAATTTAATTGACTAGATGCAGTAGTGATGGTGTTGTGTTTTTCTTTCTAGTAACTCAACCACACTTGGGATAGTGGCAGGAACCTTCTTTTTTGATTTGAACATAGGTCAAAAGCTAGCTTAGAATCATTATTTGCCACAAGGGAAAAAACAAAAAGCTAATGCTGAATTGTGAACTTTAATTTTGAAGTTTCTCATAGGTAAATGAGGGCTCATGTTGTTTATTCACTCCATAGCTTAATGAGGCACCCTCAGCTCTATGATGCTAGCACCAACAGAAAGCATCCCTGCTCTGGGAGCTACTTCCAGATCTCACTTCCAGTCAGTTTTCCAGGGGATTGATTACCCTGTGACTTATGAATACAACCAGTATATCCAAATTCTAGAACACAGGGCAGGGGAAAACAAAATTGTTCTAAATATCTTCATTTTTAAGATAACCTAGAGGTTTAGAGAATCATTTCTACTGACACCCCGATGTCTCTAATTTTGTCTTAGAACAACGATTAACTTCAGAAGAAGTGACAGTGTCAATCCATTCTTCAATTCTATTTTCATGGAGGGAAAGGAGGGAGGGAAAAAGAGTGTGTGTGTGTGTGTGTGTGTGAGAGAGAGAGAGAGAGAGAAAGAGAGAGAGAGAGAGAGAGAGAGAGAGAGAGAGAGAGAGAGAGAGAAAGAGAATATGGATAGTTACGTAGTAGCCCATCTAACAGAAACGAAATCAGGCGTTGATTTTTTGCAGGCTAACACAATTATTGCTGGGTGCCTGGTGAAGCTCTGCATCAGCTGTTGAGAAATACAATCTTAAAAATGTTACCTTGGAATCTGTAAATGTAAAGATTCTATTTAAATTTGGGACTTAAATCTTCTGGAAATGAACATTCAGAAAACAGAAGTCTGAAAATCCGGGTCTTTCAATATTTACACATGAGAGAAGATTACAAAAATCAAAACTTAGAAGCCACTAAAAATGAGAGAAAAGCACAAGCTCGCAAGCACAAGCTTTACTTTTTTTTTTCTAGCTGTATGAAAATTCCCCACCTTCCAAACTGTGGTAGTCACATGATACACCTTTTAAAAAAGGATTTGCAGTTATTATTTTTGTGTGTGTGCATGCATGAACACGTGCATGCCACATGAGTGTGGGTCTTTAAGAGATCAGAATATGATGCTAGCTCCTCTGGAGCTGGAATTATAGGTGACTGTAAGTTATCCAGTGTGGGTACTGGAAATCAATCTCAAGCATCCTACTTTGTTCTAATAGATGGGTCAAATGCTGTTGCTATTGGCTGTGTTACTTAAGACTGCCTCAGCAACTGTCTTGGCATTTGAGTGTATGAGACTTTAGCTGAGCCTGTGCTCTCATTGGTTGCACTAAATGCTTTCTTTCTACCACATTACAGTTGTCACTGTCTCCGTAGGCAGCTGATCATAATCATAGTCTCCACTGCACAAGACTCTGTTTCTATACCTGTATGACCTCTTCGAAGGCTAATGTTTCCTCTCTCTTTCTCCACTGCAGTGAATGTCAGCCAGCACAACTATTCCTTTAGAAAATCAAAGACACCAATGATCAGGTCAAATGAAGACATCATAATTCTTTATAACTACTGTAATAACCTTATATCTGCTAAATCAAAAGGAAGGTTAGCCAACACACTTAAAGATAACGCCATTGCCACAGTAAGGAATGGAACTGAAGAGAGATTGTTAATAGTAAGCTAAAATACATAACTAATGTCTTAACAGCTCCCATTAATTATCAGATCAGAAGCACAGCTGAAACTACAACCTAAACTTGAATGTCAGTTGAGAACTTTTTCTTCCTCTTATTTCAAAATTCCCAGCTTATTAGCTTGAAACTTTCTTGATTGAAATGTGTCCAAATAAAACATCACATAGATCAATTTGTAAGATGCAGCACTGTGACAATTTGAAAGAACTAGGCAAAAGAGTACTTTTAAACATTTTTACTTTGAGATAACCATTCATTTCCCTGCAATGATTAAGAAGGTCAGCTAAGAGCTGTACAGCCCAGACTCAGGTTCCTCACCAGTAACAGCTTAAAAATTTCTAATATAAGCTCATGAACAGTGTACTGACACTAATACACCCAAGACAGTCTCACCACTGAGATCCCTGGAATTAGCTTCTATTTCCATCCACAGACCCCCCTCTATCCCCCATCAGACTGTGTGTAAATAATCTTAGCCCCCATCACTCTGCTATTTTGAGATGCTTTAAAATACTCTACCTAAATATGATATGTCATGTCATCTTATATATTTTATGCACAATGCATATCTTGTTCTAGGTTATCGTTATTTCTCCCTGCATAATTGCCTCCAGAATCATTCAAGCTGTGCAGGTGCTGATCGGCCATTGTTGTTTATTGCTACCGACTTATTTTCCAGCATGGCTGTCCCTTTTGGAATCATCACCACCAATGTCTGACTGACCCTGTTTGACAGCCTCATCAGTTGTTGAGGTTACTGTTATTGTTTTTTTTTAATTTTGGCCATTTTGAGAGGTGTATCACAGCATATCCTGGTGGTGTCAATGTGGATTTCTCTAATAGCTAGTGATCACACTCACATCTTTTCATGTGCTTCGCTCCTATCTGCCTCTCTTTGTTAGGGTATTTTCTGTCCTCATTTTTGCTTTCTTTCTGATTGGATTATTTTTGCTTTACACTTGAGCTTAATTTTCTTTTGAAAAACATTTTAGATGCATATTCTTGGTTGAAGATACAGCTAAACATGTGCTTCATGCAGGCTGCAGTTTGTCATTTCATCTTTCTTGTATGATGTTTCACAGAGAAACATGCTTTTAGTCATGATAAGGTTGGTAATGTCAGTGTGCTAGTGTACCTAAGACTTTGAGGTCAGAGTGTTCTCATGTTGGTGTCTTTGACAGAAAACAAGTCTTTAAGTAGAGGGGTATGTGGTGGTTCTACTGTTTAGTTTTTTGTTGATAAAACTTGCCCCCACTCTGATAAAATATTACCATACATATGGTAGGTCATTCATCATTCTTTGACTATGCTAAAACTTAGCAATACATTCGCTAAGTCCTAATGAAAGAACTGAGACTGTTGAGTGCATAACTTTTCTGTTATGTACTGATATGAAAAAGATAATGTGACAAAATCCAGTCAACATGGAATTTGTCCCTAAAGACCCATGATTCAAATGCAGAAATGCTGCTATCAAGGGAAGAAAAGAAACCCTGGGAGAGTGCCTGTCTGTAGAGCATGCCAGATGATCCTTTACAGAGTGTACAAAAGTTATAGTTGGGATTTAATTAATATAGTTTCTGTGTGGTTATTTTGGGAGTCTGGGCAGCCAGGAACAAAGAAGCAGCCTCCTTACTACAGACTGCCTTTGTTATAGGAAGCGTATAAGATAGAACCATGTCTGTTATAATAACAAGAAAAAATTTTGAAACTTGGACAATGTGGTATTTTCACTGTTTGGGAATTCTGGGATTTTCAATATTCTGATTTGATTGTAAAATGTTTCCCAAAGGCTCATGTGTTGAACACTTGAAACTTCAACTGGTGATTTTGTTTAGAGAATCCTGAAAACTAAAAAGCTGGGACTTTTGTGTCCTGTCTGCAAGTATGCCATGGCGATAGTGCCACAAAACCTGTGACTGTAAGCAACCAATATCTTATTTTACTCAAGGCCTACCCTAAAAGATAGAACCATTGCCCAACACTGCTGTGCCAAGAATCTGAGATTAATTAGCCCAGGGACCTAGGTTAAAACCAGTTATTACTATTCTAAAATTGTAGCAATAAAATGATTCTTGGTGATATTCTTCTTTTTTTATTTATTTGTTTATAAAAATTTCCACTTCCTCCCCTCCTTCACATACCGTCCCATTTCCCCCACTCCCTCTCCTCCTCCCCCCCAACTTCCTCCCCTCCTTCCTCTCCAATCCTAAGAGCAGTCAGGGTTTCCTGCCCTGTGGGAAGTTCAAGTTCCTCCCCTCTCCCTCCAGGTCTAGGAAGCTGAGCATCCAAACAGAATAGGATCCCAGAGAGCTAGTACATGCAGACCAAACAAGACCCAGTGCCATTGATAATGGCTTCTCAGTCAGCCCCCATGTCAGTCACATTTAGAGACTCCGGTTTGATCACATGCTCGTTCAGTACCAGTCCAGCTGGCCTTGGTGAGTTCTCTTTCCATTAGTCCCCTTGTTCCGAGGGTGAACGCACCCTACACGGTTCTGATTTCCTTTTTCATGATCTCTCTCCTTCTGCTCCTCATTTGGACCTTGGGGGCTCAGTCCAGTGCTCCGATGTGGGTCTCCGTCTCTATCTCCATCTATCATCAGATGAAGGTTCCCTCTAGTCCTGCCTTTCTTGCTCACGTTCTCCCTCCTTCTGCTTCTCATTTGGACCTAGGGAGTTAAGTCCAGTGTTCCAATGTGTGTCTCTGTCTCTATCTCCATCCATCGCCCGATGAAGGATCTATGGTGATATACAAAATATTCATCAGTATGGTTATGGACCAGGGCCAGTTCAGGTACGCTCTTCTCTGCTGCCCAGGGAACAATCTGGGGACCTCTCCTTGGGCCTGGAAACCCCTCCAGAATCAAGACTCTTGCAAACCCTAAAATGGCTCCCTTAGTTGAGATATTTACTTCTATAGTCCCATATCCATCCTTCCTCCCCCCTCCCATTCCCCCAAGCCATTCCCAATCCTCCCCTTCTCCCTTCTCTCTAACCATCTCCCCTTACTTCCACCCCCCACCCCAACCCCCCTGCACCCAAGTTTGCCTGTCTATCTTGTCTACTTCCAATATCCAAGAGGATAACTATAAGATTTTCTTCAGGTTCACCTTCTTATTTAGCATCTCTAGGATCACGAATTATAGGCTCAAAGACCTATAACTATGGCTAGAATCCACTAATGAGTGAGTACATACCATATACCTCTTTTTGGGTCTGGGTTACCTCACTCAAAAGCGTTTTCTATTTCCATCCATTTTCATGCAAAATTCAAGATGTCATTATTTTTTTACCGCTGAGTAAAACTCTAATGTGTATATGTTCCACACCTTTTTTAACCATTCCTCTATTGAGGGGCACCTAGGTTGTTTCCAGGTTCTGGCTATTACAAATAGTGCTGCTATGAACATAGTTGAACAAATGCTTCTGTAGTATGATAGGGCATCTCTTGGGTATATTCCCAAGAGAGGAATTGCTGGGTCCTGAGGGAGATTGACTCCCAGTTTCCTGAGAAACCGCCACACTGATTTCCACAGTGGCTGCACAAGTTTGCATTCCCACCAACAATGGATGAGTGTTCTCCTCTCTCCACATCCTCTCCAGCATAGGCTATCATTGGTGTTTTTGAGTTTGGCTATTCTGACAGGTGTAAGATGGTATCTCAAAGTTGTTTTGATTTGCATTTCCCTGATTGCTAAGGAAGTTGAGCATGACCTTAAGTGCCTTTTGGCCATTCGAAGTTCATCTGTTGTGAATTCTCTGTTCAGTTCAGTACCCCATTTTTTACTTGGGTTAATTCGAGTTTTCGTGTCTAGTTTCTTGAGTTCTTTGTATATTTTGGAGATCAGACCTTTGTCTGATGAGGGATTTGTGAATATCTTCTCCAAGTCCGAGGGTAGCCTTTGTGTCTTACTGACAGTGTCCTTTGCTTTACAGAAGCTTCTCAGTTTCAGTAGATCCCATTTATTCATTGATTCTCTTATTGACTGCGCTCCTGGGGTTCTGCTTAGGAAGTGGTCTCCTGTGCCTATATCTTGTAGACTACCTCCCACTTTCTCTTCTATCAGGTTCAAAGTGGTCCGATTAATGTTGATGTCTTTAATCCATTTGGACCTGAGTTTTGTGCATGGTGATAGATATGGATCTACTTTCATTCTTCTACAAGTTGACATCCAGTTATGCTAGCACCATTTGTTAAAGATGCTTTCCTTCTTCCATTGTATACCTTTAGCTCCCTTGTCAAAAATCAGGTGTTCATAAGTTTGTGGGTTAATACCCAGGTCTTCTATTCGATTCCATAGGTCGACTTCTCTGTTGCTATGCCAATACCAAGCTGTTTTCAATACTGTTGCTCTGTAATAGAGTTTGAAGTCAGGGATGGTAATGCCTCCAGAAGTTCCTTTATTGTATAAGATTGTTTTGGCTATCCTGGGTTTTTTGTTTTTCCATATAAACTTGATTATTGTTCTCTCAAGGTCTGTGAAGAAGTTTGAAGGGATTTTGATGGGAATTGCATTGAATCTATAGATTGCTTTTGGTAGAATTGCCATTTTTACTATGCTGATTCTCCCAATCCAAGAGCAGGGGAGGTCTTTCCATTTTCTGGTATCCTCCTCAATTTCTTTCTTCAACGACTTAAAGTTCTTGTCAAATAGGTCTTTCACTTCCTTGGTTAGAGTTCCCCCAAGATGTTTTATGCTATTTGTGGCTATCATGAAAGGTGATGTTTCACTGATTTCCCTCTCTGCTTCTTTGTCCTTTGTGTATAGGAGGGCAACCGATTTTTTGGAGTTGATCTTGTATCCTGCCACATCATTAAAGGTGTTTATCAACTGTAGGAGTTCTTTGGTAGAGTTTTTGGGGTCGCTTATGAACACTATCATATCATCTGCAAATAACGAAAGTTTAACTTCATCCTTTCCAATTTGAATCCCCTTGATCCCCTTATGTTGTCTTATTGCTATTACTAGAACTTCAAGCACTATATTGAAGAGGTATGGAGAGAGTGGACAGCTTTGTCGTGTTCCTGATTTTAGTGGAATGGCTTTGAGTTTCTCTCCATTCAGTTTGATGTTAGCTGTCGGCTTGCTATATATTGCTTTTATTATATTTAGGTAAGATCCTTGTATATCCAATCTCTCCAACACCTTTTTCATAAAGAAGTGTTGAATTTTGTCAAATGCTTTTTCAGCATCCAATGAAATGATCATATGGATTTTTTTCTTTCAGTTTATTTATATGGTGGATTACATTGATAGATTTGCGTATGTTGGACCAGCCCTGCATCTCTGGGATGAAGCCCACTTGATCATAATGGATAATTTTTCTAATGTGTTTTTGGATTCGGTTTGCCAGTATTTTATTGAGTATTTTTGCGTCAATGTTCATGAGTGATATTGGCCTGTAGTTCTCTTTCTTGGTTGTGTATTTGTGTGGTTTTGGTATCAGGGTAACTGTAGCTTCATAAAAAGAGTTTGGCAATGATTCTTCTGTTTCTATATTGTGAAATACATTAAGGAGTGTAGGTATTAGCTCTTCCTGGAAGTTCTGGTAGAATTCTGCATTGAAACCATCTGGTCCTGGGCTGTTTTTGGTAGGGAGATTTTTGATAACAGCTTCTAATTCCTTACGACTGACAGGTCTATTTCGATTGTTCACCTGGTCTTGGTTCAACTTTGGTATATGGTACTTATCTAAAAAAATGTCCATTTCTTTTACATTTTCCAATTTTGTGGCATACAGGCTTTTGTAGTAAGATCTATTGATTCTCTGAATTTCCTCTGTGTCTGTGGTTATGTCCCCCTTTTCATTTCTGATCTTATTAATTTGCATATTCTCTCTCTGCCATTTGATTAGTTTGGATAGGGGTTTGTCAATCTTATTGATTTTCTCCAGGAACCAGCTTTTTGTTTCATTGATTCTTTGGATTGTTTTCTCTGTTTCTATTTTGTTGATTTCAGCCCTCACTTTGATTATTTCCAGTCTTCTAGACCTCCTGGGTGAATCAGCTTCTTTTTTTCCTAGATCTTTCATGTGTGCTGTTAAGTCTCCAATGTGTGCTTTCTCTGTTTTCTTTAATTGGGCACTTAGTGCTATGAACTTTCATCTTAGCACTGCTTTCACAGTGTCCCATAGGTTTGAGTATGTCGTGTCTTTATTTTCATTAAATTCAAGGAAGACTTTAATTTCTCTCTTTATTTCTTCCTTGACCTAGGGGTGATTTAGTAGTTGATTGTTCAACTTCCAGGAGATTGTTGGCTTCCTGGGGATAGCACTGTTGTTGAATTCTAACTTTAATCCATGGTGATCTGACAAGACACAGGTGGTTACTAATATTTTCTTGTATCTGTGGAAGTTTGCTTTGTTACCGAGTATGTGGTCAATTTTCGAGAAGTTTCCATGAGCTGCAGAGAAGAAGGTATATTCTTTCCTTTTTGGGTGGAATGTTCTATAGATGTCTGTTAAATTCATTTGATTCATTACCTCTAGTAATTCTCTTATTTCTCTGTTGAGTTTCTGTCTGATTGACATGTCCATTGGTGAGAGAGGAGCGTTGAAGTCTCCTACTATTAGTGTGTGTGGTTTGATGACTGCCTTGAGTTCTAGAAGTGTTTCTTTTACATAAGTAGGAGGCTTTATATTAGGGGCATAGATATTCAGGATTGAGACTTCATCCTGATGAATTGTTCCTGTTATGAGTATGAAATGTCCATCTCCATCTCTTCTGATTGATTTTAGTTTGAAGTCAATTTTGTTGGAAATTAGAATGGCCACACCCGCTTGTTTCTTAGGTCCATTTGCTTAAAAAAACCTTTTCTCAACCCTTTACTCTGAGTAGATGTCTGTCTTTGTGGTTGAGGTGTGTTTCTTGTAAACAGCAGAATGTTGGATCCTGTTTTCATATCCAATCTCTTAGTCTGTGCCTTTTTATAGGTGAATTGAGTCCATTAATATTAAGTGATATTAATGACCAGTGGTTGTTGACTCCGGTTATTATTATTTTTTGTTTGTTTGTTTAATAGAGTTTGTATGTGTCCCTTCTTTGAGTTAAGCTTGTGAAGGGTCGCTAGATGTCTGAGTTATTGTAGGCAGTATTGGCAATGTTGGATTTCTTGGGTTGCGGTTTTCCTTCTATTACTTTCTGTAAGGCTGTATTTGTGGCTACGAATTGTTTAAAATTATTTTTATCCTGGAATATTTTGTTTTCTCCATTGATAGTGAATGATAGCTTGGCTGGGTATAGTAGTCTGGGTTTGCATCCATGGTCTCTTAGTTTCTGCAGTACCTCTATCCACGACCTTCTGGCTTTCATGGTTTCCATAGAGAAGTCCGGTATAAGTCTGATAGGTTTACCTTTATAAGTTACTTGACCTTCTTCCTTTGCAGCTCTTAATATTCTTTCTTTAATCTGTATGTTTTGTGTTTTGATTATTATATGGCGAGGGGATGTCTTTTTTTGATCAAGTCTATTCGGTGTTCTGTATGCTTCTTGAACCTTCATAGGAATATCATTGTTTAGGTTGGGAAAGTTTTCTTCTATAATTTTGTTGAATATATTTTCTGGGCCTTTGATCTTCAGTTTTTCTCCTTCTTCAATCCCTATTTTTCTTGGATTTGTTTTTTTTATTGTGTCCCCGATTTCTTGAATGTTTTGTGATGAGAATTTATTGGATTTGCTGTTTTCTTTGATCAGAGAATTTATTTTCTCTATGGTATCTTCAGACTCTGAGATTCGTTCTTCTATCTCTTGTATCCTATTGGTTATGCTTGATTCTGTAGTCTCTGTTCGTTTACCTAGATTTTCCATATTCAGCCGGCCCTCGACTTGTGATTTCTTCATTGACTCCATTTCAGTTTTCAATTCTTGAACTGTTTCCATTACCTGTTTGATTGTTTTTTCTTGGTTTCCCAGTGTATCTTTCACGGATTTACTCATTTCTTCAAACTTTTTGTTATACTTCTCATCCATTTCTTTACTCATTTCTTCAATCTTTTTGTTGTACTTTTCATCCAGTTCTTTAAGGGAGTTATTCATATCCTGTTTAAGGGACTCTATTGCTTTCATAATGCCACTTTTTTCCACTTCTTCTGAATTAAGAGGTTCAAGCCCTTCTATTGTATGGTCGTTGGGATCTGGTGTTTTCATGTTGTTTTTCAGATTGTTGGAAGAGTTCTTGCCTTGGCGTCTGCCCATCTCTTCCTTCAAATGCTCTCTATTTGATCTTCTGGTACTGGGTCAGGTTCTCTTGTTGGGCAGGGACTTCACTGACAGAAGGCCTATCTTTCCTCAGGCAGTCTATTGAAACACAGGCACTCCCTCCTGCCGGATTGCACTCACAGCCCAGGCCCAGTGCTCAAGGCACCTGAGCTGGGTAAATCCCCTTCCTCCAATGAATGTCTGCTAGAAGATCACTGCCTCTTGCTGGCCAGGAATGTGGCTGAGCTGACACAGGGTTGGCCTGTACTCAGGCAGGCTATCAAAGCACAGAAACTGCCCCTGCTGGATTGTACCCACAGCCCAGGCTCAGGGCGCAAGGGAGCTGCTCTGGGGAGATCTTGTGGCCCCAGGGGGAAGGTGGCAAGAGAGGAAGGTGTTTGGTGATATTCTTCTATACTCATAGATCAGTGCCTTGCTCAACCAACACCGAAGAAGCTTCTCCCTGCAGTAGATGGCAATAAATATAGATACACATGATTCATTTCAGAGTTTTTATGGGATTTCTAAGTGTGTGAATATGTGGGTCTTGGATTCTCATGCTTTCTCTTGGATTCTTTTCATTCTGTTTGTTTTATTTGACTTGATATATTAGCTTTTGCTTAATCTTTTATTATCATTACAATATTATATTATGATTTCTTTGGACCATGTTCATTTTCTAATGAGAAGCTGAAAGGGAATGCATCCATATGGGAATGGAGGTGAGTAGGATTTGGGAGGAGTAGAGGGAGGGGAAACTGCAATCAGTATGTACTAAGTGAGAAAAAAATGTTTCAAGAAAATAATAAAATGATTGGGCATAATTGGAAGAAGTATATTGCTGTAGCTGAGTTCCCCACTTCATTCTGCTCTGTATGATCCTTTCCCTTTACACATTCCAGCACAGGCCCAAAGCTTTAGGACAGATAACTGCGAAGTGACCCCTATAAAACTGAGAGACAAAATGAATGATGCCATTCTTATTAAGTTGTTACTTCAGATATTTTTGCTACAGCTGTGCAAAAATGCTAACTTGTCCAGAATCATCATCATTCCCATTTAGCCAAAAGACTTTATTTACAAGAAAATATCTCATCATGCACAATTCATATAAGAAAAACAAAAATATTATAACTCAGAGAGTAATCTAAAAAGTAATAAAAATACCATTAAATATTTTAAAAATAGTTAAAATGTTTTTGAGGATTCAGTATAATTACTCCAAAAAAATAAGGTGACAGAATGTTTTTAGGATTTGTGGTCAAATTATGCTTCACTTGTGCACTATATAAGGGTGTCTTATCCCTGTAATAGCACTCATGTTTTTGCCTTTTATAAGTGAGTAACTGTGAATAGAGACTGCAATACTATTTATGAACAGTCCTCATTGGCAAGAAGGCACTACTCTGTTTCTTTACTGTGGTGCTGGCTCAATTCTGAACAATTTAGGTCACAAAGTGCTGGCTTTTGCATTTTTCCATTTGTTTGTATCTGTTTTTCATTTTCTTATAATGTCACTTTTATTTCATGAGTTATTTAATTGTCCATTTGGGGGGGGATAGTTGGTTTCCTCTGGGTTTTCTGATTTCTGGTGATTTTAATCCTCAGATTGTATAAAACTCAACTCCAAAAGAATCAAAGACCTCAAAATAAAGCCAACCGCACTGAACTTTATATAAGAGAAAGTGGGAAGTACACTTGAACGCATTGACACAAGCGATTACTTCCTAAATATAATCCCAGTAGCACAGACACTGAGAGAAAGAATTAATAAATAGGACCTCTTAAAACTGAAAAGTTTCTGTAAAGCAAAGGACCCAGGCAACAAGACAAAACAACAGCCTACAGAATGAGAAAAGATGTTCACCAACCCCACATTAGACAGAGGACTGATTTCCAAAATATACATAGAACTCAAAAAAATTGGTCATCAAAAGAACAAATAATCCAATAAAAATGGCATACAGACCGAAATAGAGAACTCTAAACAGAGGAATCTAAAATGGCTGAAAGACACTTAAGGAAATGTTGAACATTCTTAGCCATCAGAGAAATGCAAATCAAAATACCTCTGAGACTCCATCTTATACCTGTTATAATGGCCAAGATCAAAAACATTGATGACTACTTATGCTGAAGAGGATGTGGAGTAAAGGGAACACCACTCCAGTTTTTGGTGGAAATGCAAACTGGTACAACC
Source organism: Myodes glareolus (assembly GCF_982192425.1). Classification (NCBI taxonomy): domain Eukaryota; kingdom Metazoa; phylum Chordata; class Mammalia; order Rodentia; family Cricetidae; genus Myodes; species Myodes glareolus. The sequence continues at coordinate 33,169,823 of NC_142031.1, read as the reverse complement.
CCTTTAGATAACAGTATGGTGATTTCTCAGAAAATTAGGAAACAACCTTCCTCAAGAGCCAGCAATACCACTTTTGGGTATATTACCAAAGGGTGCTCAATCATGCCACAAGGACATGTGCTCAACTGTGTTCATAGCAGAATTGTCAGAATATGGAATAGCCAGAGAATGGAAGCAACTTACATACTCCTTGACTGAAGAATGGATAAAAAAAATGTGGTACATTTACACAAGGGAATATTATACATCAGAACAAAAAAATGACATATTCAAAAGTGTAGGCAAATGGATGAATCTAGAAAATACCATATTGAGTGAGGTGACCCAGACCTTGAAAGACAAGTGTCATATGTACTCATTTATAAGTGGCTTTTAGACAGAAAGCAAAAAAAAAGCCTTTAAATCACAATCCCACAGAACCTAAACAGCAATGAGGACCCTAAGGGAGAAATACATAGATCTAATCTATATCGTAAGTAGTAAAAGACAAGATCTCCTGAGTAAATTGGGAGTATCTGGACCATGCAAGAGGGTTGAAGGGGAGGGAAAAGAAGGGCAGGTAAGCAGAGAAAAGTGTATAGCTTAATAAAATCAATAGTAAAAGAAAGTGACTAGTTGGTGATCTGTTATGTTATTTTTTCTTTGTTTTGCATTTGTTTGGTGTGTGTGTGTGTGTGTGTGTGTGTGTGTGTTTGTGTGTGGTGGGGTGTGTGTGTGCACATCTTGTATGTATATGTGCACATAAGTTCTTTCAGAGGCCAAAAGAGGGTAATGGGTCTCCTTGAGCTAGAGTTGCAGAATGCTGTGAGCTGCCCAGTATAGATACTTGGAATCAGTCTACAATCTTCTGCAACAGAAACCAGTGTTCTAAACTGCTGAGTACTCTCTTCAGTCCATTAATTCTATTTTTAATTTCATTCTTCTAATTAAAAAATAGTACCCGAGTTGTGGATTCAATATCTAGCACAGAACACACACATGTACACACACACACACACACACACACACACACACACACACATACACGCATGCACACATATTGATGATCTTTACAAAAATTCGAGATTAATTGTTTCATTATCTTCTTCTTGGTCTCAATATTTCACCAGACTGTCCCTAAAATCAAGGTCAAATTCCACTTTTTATATTTACAGAATTGGGTTACAGGTCAATTAATGTTAGCATCTTAGACCTTGGAGCTTCCTACAAAGACATTTTGTATTGTTTCGTTTCGCTTTGGTGTATATTTTCTCAGTCTGTATCAGATGGTCTGAAATCTTCTGTGAGTGTATCTGTTTTCCTTTGTGTACCCAAATCTGAGTCTCCCAAACTGATTTCATTTGGTACCACATCATGTCTTTAATCCCAAAGTAGTCATCATGGGCCTCTTCAGCAGAGGCCACCCAGGAAAAACCCATGCTCCAGCCAGCAAAGCTTGCAAGCTCCGCTAGAAGCATGACAGCAGGATCATAGAAGACAAACAGGACACAGGCCCTGGGGCAAAGCCATTGTAAATAATTTGTAACTGGAATCTTTGAGATTCTGGTTTATCCATCTATAGTTTAGTGGCCATAACCAGTCACTTAGAGTGTAAAAGGTATATGTAAAATCCAACCCTGAGTTTTGTGGGAGTTAGAAACCATCACCTGTGTTTTATGAATATAACTTCCTGAATTCATTTAGAAAGTAAGGGGCTATGAACACTGTGTTTGTCTGTGGGCCCATGCTACTGTAGTCATGTGGAAATAAATGAACAACTTTTTATAATTAATTAACCATTTCCATTTTTCTTTTTTATGGGTTCTATGCATCAAATAAGATTGTCAGATATACAGCATTCAACTTTACTAATAAACATCTCATTGGGCACCTTGAGTGTATTTGTAAAATGAGATAAAATGGTAACTTCACAATGTGATTGTTTGAAAAATAATGTCAATATTTCAAACGCTTTCAGGAAAGCATGTCTCTAAGCCAAGGCTATGAAAATGCAAAGGCATTAGACTAATAATCAATTAAACACAATAAGTAAATACGTGGTATAAAATAATCATGTTTGTAAAAGTTCTCTGATTGATTGAGAACAAAATGGAGATACATACCTTATGTATAACTTCATTAATAAATTGATAAAGACATTTATATATTAAGGTACCAAATGGCATGGTGTGTTTTATATATCACCTTTAGTTACAACAGTCTGTAAAATTTAGTATATTAATCAGGACTCTGTAGAAAAGAACTGATAGAATATGTATATATTCTCTGTTTGTGTATGTGTGTGTGTATGTGTACATGTGTGTGTGCATGCATGTTTGAGTGTGTTTGTAGGAAAGAGATTGAGGATAATTATTAAAATGGCTTAGCTCTGGTAATGTCTACCTACCAAAAGTAATTCCAAGAATCTACTAGTTTTTCAGTTCATGGACTTGTCTCAGCTGATTTTCTGTATGTTCCAGAATTCAAAGAGTTGAACTGAAATGCCAGTGAAGGAATGGACTTGGCAGCAAGAGTGAGAGCAAGAAGGCAAAGAGAACAATCTTTCTTCTTCTGTGTCCTTGAAATAGGCTGCCAGCAGAAGGTGTGATCCTGATAAGGTGGCTCTTCCCATGTCAAAGCAAAACAAAACAAAAAAAAATCAGGATTAATGGGGGGTCTTTCCACTTCAAATGATTTACCTAAGAAAATCCCTTCTGGGAACACCCTGATGCTTGGGTTTTAGTTAATTCCAGGTGTAGTCAAGTTGATAGTCAAGAATAGCTTAGAAATCTGACTTGGAAATAAGTATAAAAATTCAAAGAATAATTCATGACATACTTCCTGTCAGTCATGATATCTTAGGATGCTTATAAGTTACATTAATCAAGGCCCTGAAAGATAGAAATAGTTTAGTGTAACACAATATGCAATCAATGCACACCCCTGGAAAGTGGAAATGGATTTACTTACTTAGAGATCTAGGACAAAAGTGTGATGTGGGAGGTCTTTCTGTCTGTGTGTTGCTTTTATTGGTTAATGAATAAAGAAACCAACTTGGCCTGATAAGGCAGAGTAGAGAGCTAGGTGCAGGTGGAGGGATTATAATGAATGCTGGGAGAAAGTAGGCAGGGTCAGAAAGAAGTCATGCAGCCCTGCCAGAGACAGGCACTGAAACTTTATCCAGTAAGCCACAGCCTTGTGGTGATTCACAGATTAATGGAGATGGGTTAATTTAAGATATGAGTTAGCTAGAAATACGCTTAAGCTTTTGGTCAAACAGTATTGCAAATATTATCGTTTGTGTGTGATTCTTTTGGTTCTGTGCATCTGGGAACAAACAAAGAAAAGAAAAAGGATAAAGTTCTTAAAATAAAAAAAAGAAAGACAGAGAGTAGTTGGGTGTGGTGGAACACACCTGTAATTCCAAAACTTTATTGGCATAGGCAGGCAGATCTCTGTGAGTTCAAGGACAACCTGGTCTTTAGAGTGAGTACCAGGACAGCTATAGATACACAGAGAAACCTTGTCTCAAAAAAGGGAAGGAAACAGAGTTTAAAATAAAGCCACATAAAGTTATAAAATTCACAGAGTCTGGATACTGTGTGTTACTGTACTATCTTTGAATTGTCTGATTGCTGAGGAAAAAGCAACAGCTGCTAAAAGTCATTTAATTATAAATGCTGTTGGATTAATTCGACGTATATATTTTGAAAATTCCTTGGCTACAAAATTTATGTCAAAAGATATGTTACTTTTGGAAATGAGAGGCTATGGGTTTATTGTGGACTAAGAAAAATCAGATTTGATCAAGAAAAACCACCTGAGAAATTTCTGACAGGAGCAGTTGGCCCAGATGTCTAAGTTTTAAATCCAGATCTGCCTCAAGACTGCTGGCTGAGATGGCCAAGCCTTACAGAATAGTCTAGTCCCATAAAATGATCAGCACCCCAAATCAGCAGGAAGTAGCCTGAAAAACTACACCCACATCCAAAAAAAATGGATTATGGATGTTTTACTTTGTTTAGTGTGTTGGCTACAAGTTGTTATGGATAATGGTCTGGAAAGAAAGCTAAACAAAGGAGATTAGACTCAGAGCACTTGTTTTGAAAAAAGGGGGCGGGGAAGTGTTGTTGGACAATAGTCTAGTACCCTGTAAAGACTTCTTACTTGTATTTTAATAAAATGCTTATTAACCAGTTGCCAGGCAGAAAGTATAGGCTGGGCAATCAGGCAGGAAATAAAGGTACGGCAACAAGAACAGACAAATCTGGGAAGAGAAAAGATCAGTCTAAAGTTGTCACCCAGATGCAAAGGAAGCAAGATGAGAATGCCTCACTCATAAAGGTACCAAGCCATGTGACTAACTCAGACAAGAATTATGGGCTAATTTAAGATGTAAGAAAGAGTTAATAAAAAGCCTGAGCTAATAGGCCAACTAGTTTATGATCAATATGTACCTTTCTGTGTTTCTTTGGGGCTGAAAGGCTGCAGGACTGGGTGGGACAGAAACCTCTGTCAACAAAAATAGACAAATGGGACTTTGTCAATTTAAAATAAACTTCTGAATAAAAGTAAATAATTGCCAGGGTGAAGGGACAGCAAGCATACAAGAGGAAAGCATCTGGCAACTATTCACTCAGCATGGGATTAGCATCCTAAATCTAAAAAGAACCCAATATAATAAACACCAGTGAACCAATTATCCATCCAATAAGCAGGCAAATGAACAAAATCAACTCTGAAAATAACGATAATTGGCTAAGAAACCCATAAACATCTCAATATCTGTCATACCACCAAGAAACTGTAAACCAAACTACACTGAAATTTTATCTTATTCCAGAATGGCTGTCAGTAAGGGAAAAAAAAAAGATAGAAAGAAAATAGCAAACGTTTGTGAGGCTGACAAAAAGAGGACACCCTAGTGTTCTATTAGTGAGAAGAAAAAAACTATCCCAGCCACTTAAGTGAATTTGAACACAAACTCTGAAAAAAGTGCAACCAGTGTTTCTGTATAATACAGCTAAATAGTTTCTGGGTATGCAGGTGAAATGTTCTTAGTCTGCATTCCACAAAGACATCCATCCACACAACCTGTGTTTGCTGCGGCACAACAACCAATTTACAACATGAGCCAACATGCCTGCCAAGAAAAAATTGGATGAAGAAAATGCAGTGTGTGTTCAAAATGTCGTTTTACTAAAATATAGGTACAGGACATCGTGTCATTGGAGAAAGAAAATAGAAGAAACTAGAGATAATGTGAAGCAAAGCAAACCTTTCATTATTTGCTCTGGTCTTTTAAGACGGATGTTTGCACTCTACCCCAGGCTTGACTCCAGCTTGCAGTCTCCCTGCTTCTGTCTCCTCAGAGTTATAATTACATACCTGGTATCTCCTACTTTCTATATATTTCATGTTTATTTCTATGTCCTTCTCTAGTGAATCAAATTTCTCTTCTCATATTATAAATTTTACTTGTACAGATTTAATGGAATTATATGTCATTATTTAATCTAAATCTTCACTTTTTAAAGGATAGAATGTATGATTACATTAATACAAATTCAACCCAACGTATATTCCTTTCCTCTTTGCAGAAATTAGGATTAGGAAAGCTTATCTTTGATGAATCTCTCCTTGATTTTTAGTCTGAAGAATCTCGTAGACTTTTCTGTGTGGCCAGTTTCTTTATTCAGTTGCATCATACAGTTTCCCAAGAGTTAGAAATGGCATGGTCTGTCAGTCAGTGTGTCTTTGCTGGGGAAAGACATTCTTATGCATTTTATCATTTCAAAGAAGTATGGGGAGATCACATAGATGAGCCTGAAGGAACACAAAATCACTGAAGATTATTAAAAAAAATCCAGACTGTGGAGATGGTTCAGTCAGTAAAGGACATTCTGCACAAGTACAGGGAACTAAGTTTGATCCTAAGGCTCATACAAAAGTCTAGGCATGATAGTGCACACTGGAAATTCTAGAACTGGAAGATGCAAAGAAATGAGTCTCTGGAGTTTTCCGGCATATGCCAAATAAAAATGATGGACCCTATCTCATAAAACAAGGTGAATGGCTCCTAAGGCATACTATCTTAAGTTGACCTCTGCCTCCTAAACACATGTACACATATGTGCCTGCACCCACACATGTGCATACATATCCACAAGCATGCATATGCATACCTATGAACACACAAAAGAAAACAGCAATTAACAGGAAGAAAAATACCTATCTCTTTATGACAGAGTTTACTAGCAGTTGGAGAGAGAACACAGACCAAGTTCAGGTATTTCACTTCAGAAGCCAGGATCATTTTGAAGGAAAAAAGTAGGCATTCCAGAGGCCACCAGTGTTCTTGAATCTGTTGTTCCAGAGAAGAGCTAAAACTATCTTCATCACAAAACCTATGGTGAGGATGAAACTTACCCAAAATTTAATTAACATAATAGGTATATCAATAGCATTTGAATAAGTCTAGAATCTTCTCTCTTCTTGCCAACTTATCTTTAGTGTATTACTTTCATTTTCAGAACCACAAGAGGGCTGAAGGGCTATAGGTACAATGCTCTCATCCCAGAAGAAAAGGAATTGAACATAGGCAACAAGACAGGCTGCATAATTGCATCAGCTGTCGACGGAGAATCCCCAAAAGTTCCATTTCACATCTTCTCTTGACATGCAATCTACAGAAAAAGATGAGAAATGGCATGCTTATGTCTGTAAACAAAGTCAGAAGCAAGAAAAATAAAACTGTTTTGAAAAGAAAAGTGAAGCAGGATATTTTGTAGTAGGCACTGTCTCTGTGATAGTTTTTATTTGCCCAAGTATTAACAAGTCCCCTTTGTGTATATAAAACAGTCTTATTACTCTTTCTCCTGGTCCATAGGTAGTATTTAGTGCCTGCCGATTGCAGCTGCAATCCAGAGTACAGGTAATATGCATCCATCTCCATTAGTCTTGAGAGTGGCTTTGGTGGCCTCTTCAATTGCATATTAACAACATCTCTGTACTCCTCCTTTACTTGGGGATATGTAATACAAGAGTAAAAATGTTTTAAATGAAAATAAATAACAGCAATAAAAACTGCTTGGAGCAATTAGCCTTTGGAAAATAGGAGGAAGAAAAACAAAATGAGAAGGATTAATCACCAATGTACCAAAGTAATTACTAGAATCTGATTGGGAGAAAACAAGTGAGGGATCTCTTTACTTAGCTATGAAGCATATTTCATGATTAACCCAAATAGAACTTCTTTTTCAGCCTCCTATCTCCTTCACTTCCCTGGGCTCTTCCATCTGGAGAGCACTCCTCTCTGTTTTCTCCCACAATCCTGACAATGGCCGCTGGAGAGAGAGCTCTGGGGCATACATAGCCTCAGGGCATATATTTCTATTTATTTACATTTACAACTCCAGAACTGTTTAGTATTTGACATCAAGAGGCTATTATAAGCATGGCTTCATGGGTTCTTAAAAATTAGTACTTATTGAAATTTTGCAGCTGACTTACTCAGCAGCTAAGAACATTTGCTACACGTGCAGAGGACTACAGTTTAGTTCCCTACAGGCATCTGCCATAGTTCACAGCTACCTGTAATTCCAGTTCCAGAAGATCTGATGCCCTCTTCAAGCCTCTGCAGGGAAGTGCATACATGTATGCATGCATATACAGAGACATATCAATACTTATAAATATAAATAAAATTAATCTTAAAAATATACAAAACTTGTACTTTTGGTGCAGTTACTGGTAATCAGACTCATGTTTATGTACATGCTGCTGAGAAATAATCCTCTTCACACGTTTAATAAAATGTTTATTGACCAATAGCCAAGCAAGAAGTAAAGGTAGGGTGGCTAAACTAAGGATGATGGGAAGGAGAAAGATGGAGTCAGGAGACAAACATCAGAGGCAGAGAGAGCAAGATGGGCATGCTGTACTGAGAAAATGTACTATTATGTGGCAGAGTGTAAATAAGGAATATGGGTTAACTTAAAATGTAAGACCTAGTTAATAATAAGCCTGAGCTATTGGGAGCTATTGATTTAGCATTTATAACTAATATTAAGCCTCTGTGTGGTAATTTTGGAAATGACTGCTGGATATTTGGGACCCAGCAGCTTTGAGACAAGAAATTTCTGGCTACAACATACAGCCAACTTTTTATCTGTTTTTGAGTCAGGTTCTCCTTATGTAGTTCAATCTGAACTTGAAACTCTTCATTTTCCTGTCTTTCAGGAGATGAGATTAGCCTTTCATGCTGCCAGTGGCCAGGATTTTTGCATTAGCATTATTTTCAATTTTGAGAAATCACCTTTAATGCATTGACTTTTATGTTGTACCTCTGTTACTGTTTACTTAGGCTACTGAAACTTTGGATTTCTCCTCCTATTATCATGGGAAGACTACAATGTTCACATCAGTTTAACCATCCCATGGATTACCATAGAAACTGTTAAATGCTTCTGGGTTTCTCTAGACTGGAATGGAGACCTGGAATGTCAAGCTCCCCTAAAAGTGTTGAAGCATTATTGTTCCCTTAATGAGTCAGTGTACCTTCCCTTTCCAGATACCTCTTAGTGCAGCACCCTGCAGCTGCTTCCATTTGAAAACACTGTGGACCACTGCCATGTGATCTGCCCCTTTACTTTTCTTCATATATTTTCTGGGATTCTAGCCAAAGTCTAAGCAGACATTCCCTGGCACTCTGGGCTTTTCAAGGTTTGTCTGAAGGCTGTCTTTTTTGTCATGTGACAAATGGCACAGTTTTTCTCTTGTTCTCTTTCTTTCTTCTGACATTTGTCAGAATTTATATTTTACTTATCTTGTTTTTCCCTTAAATTCTAATTAGATTTTATTTGGATTACTTTTCAGTCCACTTCTAAATTATCTTATTGATAAGACCACTAAACCCCCAAGAGATACCACTTTCCAAAACTCTTCATCAGAAGAGAGCTGCTTGACACATTGAAATCACAGTGTAAGACAAATTCCTAGAAGAAAGCTGTCGAAATAGATTGATTGGCTCAGTGACAGTGGATAGTTTTGAATATTGCTGATCCAAAAGCCTAATTACAATTTCTTTTGAGTTATTTTCATTTCTTTGAAGAGACATGTTATGCTCACCCCTGTGTCAGACCTAACATTCTGATAAACAGATTGAAAACATTTGGAATGTATTAATGGCTAAGAATGTTATCTGCTACAATAAAACTTTATGAAAATAGAACCTGGAGTTACCAAGCTCTATCTTCTCAGGCCTTAGTCACTTTAATTTGGCTCTAGAATAAATTATTTCTTATTCCCTTTGAGGCAATTGACAGTTCCAGCATTGGGGCATGACCAGATCAATGATGCTGTGTTCCAACACAACTTGTCAACACATTATGAGATCCGTGATGTAGAAGAGAGTACCATACCTGGACAATGTGCTAAGAAGCATACATGCAATATTCAGTCTAAGATTTTAGAAAGTGACAGCTAGAATCTTTCATGCAGCCCATACATAAGATACATACTTTGCTAAATGCATTAGACTTTATGCATTTACATGGGAATAAGGTCTCTAATAAGCCAAACAGAGATGGGATGTCATTGTGACCCAGTGTTTGAGTGCTTGCTCTGCAAGCATAAGAATGCATATTCACATTCCCAGCAGCCATAGAAGAAGTGAGGCATAGCTAGGAGGGCCTGTGCCAAAGCTTTGGAGGTCAGAGGCAGGCAGACCCTGAGAACTCAATAATGGGCCTTTTTAGTTAAAACAGTAAGTTTTGGCTTCAGTGAGAGGTACCATTGCAAGCAATATAGTGAAGAGCAACAGAGGAAACACCTGATATTCTGTACTTGCCTCTGAATCTGTGGGCCTGATCACAAGCTACCCATATACTCACAAGAATGCAACTCTCACATCACACCCACACTCGCACAAGCACACGCGCGCACGCACACACACACCCACACAGAAGAAGCAGAGCATATAATTTTATATTGATGTATTTAAGCATTTATCATTCTTTCCCATTTAAGCTGTTATTTTCATTTATTTGCGATTCTTAGGCAGCACTTTGACTGCTCATGAAAGTCCAAGGTTTTCTTTTCATTATTAAAATCCATCCAGTGGGGATCCTTTTGTAATGGATGTCTCTGCCTGCTGCTGCTCTGGATGTCACTGTAGCAGTAAGATGTGTATTAACCATGACTTTCAAACCGGAGTCTCACATTCATTTTGACAGTGTACAGTGAATTCTCTACCAAAAGCAATTTTCTGAGACTACGATGAACATGTCCTTGCTAAGTGGAAAGTTTGGGGGACTTTTGATGTGGTTGTTTGCTTGATTTCTCTGTACAGAACACCACTGTGTGATTGACCAGGGCTGTTGTCTCGCAAATGATCCCTTTTATAAATCTGCTGGGTTGTTGGAATAGCAAGTTCAGCATTCAAAATATCCTTCTGAGGCTGAGAGAGTGAGAGTTCTACAGGAAAAAGCAAAGTAACTGAGTTCTGTTGCTTGTAAGGCATAGTCTTTGCCAGGGATTTCCTAGTCATAGATTTTTTACAGTATTAAATAAAACAGAGGCTTGAATGACAGATATACCTTAGCCTCCTTACACTGACACAGAATAATATCACTTAGAGAAATATAAATTTGCCTCTGGGTAAAAACAAACAAACACAAATTTGGGAGCATTTATGTTATAGTTTTAAGACTCATGAAAGCCCACAATTTTGTTTTTATTATTAAGATTCAAGTATTATGAACCCTTTTATAGCTGAGTAATAATGAAATTGTGTGAGTGTTTGTGTGTGTGTGTGTGTAAACAAGAGAAGAGATATTGATACAAACACAGAGAAAGAGAGAATGCCAACAATAAACATAAGTGTATGCAAATAATACTTGTCAGGAATGAATTGTTGCATGACTTTTAATGACAGGTAATGTATTTTATAGTTACTGTATGCTGAATATCATGCTGGGCTAAGAACTTTCCATGTGATACTTTATTCTCATAATAGCTCTGTGAAGTAGATGCTTTATATTGTGTTATATCTCCACCTCAAATCTAATTCCTGAAATTCTAATCCACAGAATATCAAAATAGTATCTTATTTGGTCATAGAAGATTGATTAAAAGTTATGGTGTCTGTCATGAGGCAGTTTTCCTGGAGAAGCTTTATTTTTTATTGAATCTGAAATGTTTCTCATAGGCTCATGTTTCTGAATGCTTCTCATCACCTGTTGACATTCTATCAGGAGGCTGAGGAACATTTATAAAGTAGAATAAAAAAAATTCTTTGACAGAAGGAGATCATAAGAGTCAGGCATTTTAGTCCTGCTCTTGGCTCCAGCCTTTCTGTCTTTGTCTTGGTCTGCCATGATATGAACAGTCCTTACCACATACTCCTGCATTTGAAATGAAGTACTTCACCATGTTTGCCCCCACCATGATGAACAAAAACTTTCTAAAACTATGAGTGGAAATACTTGTTTTCTTTAAGTTGTTCTTTTCTGTATTGTGGTAATAGCAACAAGAAAATAACAAATAGAGATTGTTTCCCAACTAAAATTCTGGTCTTTACACAAAGAAAAAAAAACTCTTAAACAGGGTGAGGAACACAAGTAGAACACTGCATGATAATTGGAGCTAAATGGACATACATGACAATAAATGCTCCTAAATTCCTATTTTTATGCATCAAGATTAGTGTTTCTTTAAACCCTCATGCGAGAAGTATCTTTTTGCAGCAGATGTTAACTAATACAGAAACCTACAACTGATGAACTTGTAAAGAATAAGAGACTGTGAAATGCTCAAAACTGAATGAGGTGGCTATTACACACTCCTCCTTCCAAGGCTCAGGGTTTATCATAGAAGAGGAGTTTGAAAGACTGTAAGAAGAGAACTCGGAAATAGCTGCAGCAAAAAGTGTTATCCGAACATTGCACTGCACTCTCACATATATGCTCGCAATGGCTTTGACTACATAAATCGACAAGACCAGAACCAAAAAAAAAAATCCCATCATGTGTGGAGGAGGAAGTCATGAAGTCTCATTCCTAGCTGAGGAGTTATTGGCAATCAGTGGCTTCTGGAGGTAGCAAATATGCGCAAAAGCAAGTGAACTTTGGGTTTAAAGGAAGATGACATGAAACTAGGAAGGAAAAGTGGAGAGAGGAATTAGGGAGGACCTGAGAAGGGGAAGGGGACGGGCTTTATCAAAGCGCATTATACTCCTATGTGTGGTTCTTAAACAATATAGAAAAGAAAAAAAGAAAAAGAATACTACTATCACAGGTCATTGTCTATCAAAGAGTTCAAATTATTCTATCAAAGAGTTATTAGAAGTTAGAATGGAGGAGTACAGCAGATGCTGCTTCACAGATCATGCAATGGAGTCACCTTGTTCACAAATTGATTTTGAAGTTTCCAGAACTCAGAGGCAACATGATCCTAGGAGTTAACTTGCCAATGTATAATGTGGCAACTCTAATAGACTGGTTTATGATTGATCATGGCTCAATTTTGTAGATGGAGAAACATCCACTAAAACAAAGCCTTCTTTCATAGTTCTACCACCAATATATGATTAAATGGACATTAGTCAGACCCTTTTCCAATGTTAACCCAAATGTCCTTCCTAAACACTAGAAGAGGGATTGTAATAGTCCCAATAAATGGAACAACTGATGATGGAAGAAAGACAGGTATAAAGAAAACAATTTTTTATCATGGCTCGAGTTTTGGCAAAGACTTCATGGAGAAAGTGAGCTACTATATGATGATGGAATAGAATAGCAAGTATAATCCTTGATATCCAGGAACTTGGACTTTGAATGAGGAAAGAAAGGAGAATGTGCTATGAATATTCTTCTATATAATGTTGAAAATTTTCAAAGTGGGATTATCCACTCTGTTTAATTACATTGTTTGCCTGGCTTGCTGTGACATTCTTGATGTGACTTCAGGTTCTTGGAAACACTTTCAAAGAAGTGCTCTAAGTGCCACAATAATAAGTTGGTTTCAGTGATGGTCATCATGTGGTTTGAACTGTTCCCTGTCTAGTGACATACTGATGATCCATGGGAGAATGTCATTGTACCAAAGTGCAAACATCAAATGGAAAGCAAGGGTAACTACAAACTCCAAATTTCTAGTTCTGAGACTTTACATGGAAACCTTCTCCTGGGTTTTGTTTCCTGCCTCTGTATGATTATTGGGTATGCACATGACTTTGACAGCCAATCTTCAGCCCATACCTTCTCAGTCCCACCATTTGTTAAATTAATAATATAACTTTGTAAAGTTATGTGTGTTTACTGTCTATAAGATGTAACATTCTATTCTTTGGCTAGAAAGTTTCTACCTTTATTCAAACAGAAAATTTATACAATTATGTATGTTTTGAAATCAATTAGTCATGTAACTTTTTTTTCTGAGTGAAAAACTGAATGATTCATACTGGTCTATTCCTGATACAAATGTTTCTTTGAATGTTCTTTTTGACTTATAACATGTGCTTCTTGTGTGCTCCATGTATACCAAGAGAGTAGCAAGAAGAAAAAAGAAATCTCTATGTGTAAATGTAAGTAAATATGTGATAATAATAAGTCTAATTAACCTAAGGATTTCAAGAAAAAACAGTAATAATAATTGGTTAAGAAGTTTAAATAGGGTTGGGAATAATTGCATCTACCTTTTCTCCCAGCAGTAGGGAGGCAGAAGCAGGAGAGTTCTGTGAGTTCAAGAACAATTTGGTCTACAGAGGAAGTGTAGCAAGTTTCAGATTAGGCAGAACTACAAAATGAGACCTTGTCTCAGAAAAGGAACAAAAAGAATAAAGAAGATAAAAGATAAATTTAGTTTCTGAACACTTAAAATATGGAAGTTACCATTTAAGGCAGTGGACTGTGTACTCCAGTATGCATGAAAATATTTAAATGGTTAATTAAGGTAGATTTATATTGTTGATCAGGGTTTACTCACTCAATCTGGTTAATGAAATAACCCTTCTAGCCCTGGGTAAATAGAAAATAATAGTATAAGAGAACATGAACCTGTAGATGGTGCGACTTACTCAGATAAAGGCAGACAATAATTCAGGTTATCAAAAACCGACAGACTATGACAAAAATGAGCAGTGGTATGAGAAAGAGCAACCCACAGGAGTTCTTTCAATTTCAAGGTAGGCATTTCGGATGACACTTGTGTAGTTATCCAAAGAGTTAGAGAAAAAGAATTTGCAAGAGTTTTCTATTGATGCCTCACAAATTAGCACAAATAGGTGACTTGAAAAAATTTGCCAGTTAATTAATTAATTGAAGAACTGTGGGTCAACCATCTGGCAGGTTCAGTCAGGGTCTCTGTTTAAGTGGCACACATTTTTAATGAAAGTGCTGGGTGACTAGTTTTTTATTTACAGACACTTCAAGAATTTGCTTCCAATCTCATTCAAGTTGTTGACAGAATCCACTTCAATGTGACTATAGGACTGAAGCCCTCACTTCCTGGATGGGATTGTGCCTGGAGAGTCTCATTTTCCAGAAGTAACCTGCATTACTCTGCTTCTCATGAGGCCCTGTCCATCTTTAAGTCATAGTTCAATGGCTGCTCCCCCAACTTAAATGCCTTTGACTCATCTCTTTTTTTTTCCTACAAAGATTAGGAGAAAGTTGATTTTACAAACACCCAAGTTTAAATTAGGCATCCTTGATAATATGCCTGTTTTAAAAATTAACAACCTGGATAATAGTCCCTCTTTAAAGTTAACCACCTATAATATCAGGCCCCTTTAAAGTCAACCATACCACATCATGCAGTTATAGGACTGGCAATGTCACTTTCATAGAGTACAGATTTGGAGGCTTTAAATCAACGGCTACTCCTTTAGAACCCTGTTTTTACTTAGTTTTCATTGCTGCTTGTTTGGTTTTAGAAAGGTTTTCATTGGGTAGACCATGTTGAAGTGGAACTTACTAAGTAGCTCAGACTATCTTCATACTCATCATCTTTCTATCTCTGCCTCTTGGAAAACTTGGGCTACCATGATGACTACAACTATAGAATTTTGGCTATTGCAGAGTCTACTGCACACATGGGCATACTTAGAATCCTAGTTTCATTTACTCTGCTAATATTAAGTCCTGTGAACAAAGCTTCTCACTGATGTAGAAAGAGTTTGTATATGGAAGCTTCTGTCCCACCTGGTCCTGCACCCATTCAGTCACAAAGAAGCACACAGAGATGCATATTAATTATAAACTGTTTGACCTATTAGCTCATGCTTATTATTAACTAGTTCTTACACCTTAAATTAATCCACAATTCTTATCTATGTTTAGCCACATAGCTTGGTACCTTTTCTCATTGCAGCACTATCATCTTGTAGCCTCTGCATCTGGGTGATGACTGCAGACTGAGTCTTTCCTCTTTTCAGTATTCTTCTAGTCTGGTCATCCTGTCTATTTTTTCTACCTGGCTACTGGCAAATCAACAGTATATTAAACCAATACAAGTGACAAATCTTTATAGGGTACAAGAGCATTATCTCACAGTACTTCCCATTTTCTTCTTTTCAAAAGAACTCTGAATCTAACCTCTCCCTTTTAGCTGTGTTTCCTGAACAGTATCAATAACAATTTGTAACCAACTAACACTCTAAACAAAAACAAACATCCATAATACAGTTTTGAGAGGAGGAGGATGTGAGCATAGTTTTCTAGGCTACTTCCTTCTTACTGGAAGTATTGATGATGATTTAGAACCCCAAGGAAAGTTTAGGCTTATAGACAGATCCTGAATGGAGTATTCTGTAAACGTGGATCATCTCAGTCAGCAGTTTTGAGGCTGTTCTGGATATAGAACTCAGAGGAAATTGCAAAAGAGGTGATCTAAAACATGGGACCATCTGGGCCATCCAATCCCATTGGAGATTTTTCAGGGGGTCTTCTTTGATCAAACCTTATTTTTCTTAACCCAGAATGAATCCACAGCCTCCCATTTCTAGTAGAAACAAAAGCAAAGCCTCTTTACAACAAAATGACATACAGTATCTATATTCTCTTCATATTTTTTATCTTTACATGGAATCTAAACTGGAACAGAGAAGAGCTTGGAGAGCTAGTCTCTCTCCTGAACCCAGCTGGTTAGGTATGGATTCATTTCTGGTCTGTACCAGTGGCCAAAAAGACCCAGACAAATGGCTTTTTTTATGAATTTGAGCCAAAAGTTGGGAACCAAATGAAGCATGAATAATAAAACAACAAGGACTGAAATTGGGGTTTGACTGGTCAGAAAAGCACAACATCCATCCACGGGCTCTTATCTCTACCTCAGTCCTAAATTGCAATCCTGTCTCCAAGAATTTCAGAATGAGACTGAGAAAGTATAGGGAGGGTGACAAGACTAGGAGAATTCTGGAAAGAGGAAAGGCTCAGAATGCAGTCACCACCCAAATGCAGAAGAAACAAGATGAAAATGCCTCACTGATAAAAGGTGCCAAGCCACATGGCTAACATAGACAAGAATTATGGGTAATTTAAGTTGTAAGAAGTAGTTAATAATACGACTGAGCTAATAGACCAAACAGTTTATAATATAAGCCTCTGTATATTTCTTTGGGACTGAATGACTGTAGGGCTGGGTGGGACAGAAACTTCTGTATATAAGAGTTGACTTCTTAAAACCAAACATAATCTCTTATTATTAAAGATCATAAACAACAATGTATATTATGTCAAAAGATTCTGATCCAATCAGACATTGTATGTTGGATTATAAGCAAGGATACTAAATTTCATTTGGTTGCTTTCTATTTTGAATCAGCTGCCTAACAAGACTCTGGTCTCTTGACACAACTATCCAACTTTCTCCCAAGGAAAACAAAAGAGATTTGGGACAATAGAGATTTGGTCAGAGGAAGAATTGCCCTCTATGCAGGTATAAAAGTAAAAAAAATAATAAAATAATCAGTAAAAAATAATAATATTGACTAAATTACTAATCAAACTCCAGCTTTGTCTACAGAGTATGAAATGATAAAACCAAGTTTTCCAGGTATTGATGTGACTGTGTGGATTTCCTGGGTGACTAAAAAGTTAGTTTTTCATATAATAAGGTAGAAAATATCAGCTTTCTCTTGGTTTCTGTTTAAGATGTATTTTCTAGTCTGTAAGAACATCATATATATTTTCTAGGATTCTCAAAGAACTCATAAAACTTGTGTAATTTATGTAAAATCCATGTGTTTGAATTGTGCCTGGCATTCAGTTTGCCATTCAAATGCTATGTATTTTTCCCCCACCAAAAATTTGAGGTCTTCCTAATTACAGAAAAATAGAAGGGAACAGCTGCTCCTTGCCCCTCTGTTGTTAAAAAAATTATACATCTGCATGATTTTAATGTCAAAATTTATTTCAATTTAGAGCTTGACATTTAAATGTTGCATTGTGTTTTGCTATGCTGTGTTTTCGAATTAAAACTTTCCTTGTAGGAGTCTATAAACTGCTGCCTGCTTATTGTGATGTTTCTTTTTCATAACAATAACCAGCCCATGCTGTTCATAAAATCCATCCTAAACCTAGTACTCCCAGTGCTGGGTGTCAGCTAAAGTCATTCATAGATAGTAGAACAAAGACCTGAAAAGTTATTTTCTGGAACTCTTTAGATGCTGAAAATGAAGCAACAGGAATGAGGCAACAAGCTGGTAGCATACTGAATCTTGTTCAATATTAGGTGTCATTGTGTTTATTTTCTGTCTTATCTTTTAGTAGGAAGTGATTCTTCATATAAGCATGAAGGTAACAGTATGCACTGTCTCAAAGTTCATCAAAAAGCCTTAATGAGAAGGTAAAGAAGGGAGAATCTCAGGGTAAGATCTCCAAGTTCAGTTATCTCTCTATGTAGCAAGGAAGTCCATCAGTCTGGAGTTTCACACTTGAATGCTATCAATAATGTTTATTATGGACCTGGTGTCAAATGATTTGGAAGCCCACTTGTAGCTGGAAACTTTTCTCTGTCTCTTCCAATCCCACTGGGTCAGTTTCTCCCCTGGTGGCTGGTCCCCACAGTCACTTATGAAACAACCATTTGGATGTTTGGCTGACGGCTCAGGTTTATTACTAGCTAAGACTTACATTTAAATTAACCCATTTCTATTTATCTGTATATCATCACATGGCTTGTGGCTTATTGGTGCTCTGGCATCTTGCTCCTTTAGTGGCTACTGGTGTCTTTAACACTTTCTTTCTTTCTTTCTTTCTTTCTTTCTTTCTTTCTTTCTCTTTTTCTTTCTGTCTTCCTTTCTCTCTTTCTCTCTTTCTTTCTTTCTTTCTTTCTTTCTTTCTTTTGTCTTTCTTTCTTTCTTCCTTCCTTCTTTCCTTTCTCTATGCTTGGACTACTTGCCTAGCTAGCTAAATTCTGCCCTGCCACAGGTCAAAGCAGTTTCTTTATTAACCAAGGGTAATAAAACATATTCACAGACTACAGAGGTGCATCCTACAGCATCTCCACTTTTTTCTCTAATTAAAAAGCAAGATTTTAACTGTAACATAATAAAATTACATATAGCAAAGCAGTTATCAAGTAAGAGTTACAGTTATAATATGTAGTTTGTGTTTGACAAAATTAAAGAAAATGCTCTATCATCTATTTTATCTTTATAAGTATGTATGAGGTTTCATATGTAATTTATCTTTTATTATAACTAAGGAAAACTATTATAACTGTCTAGATTTTAATTTCATCAAAGATCCTAGAAGGTTATAATATTACCTGAGTAATAGGGAAGAAGATAGTAAGCAACTTTCAAAACTCTAGAAATGACAGAGATATCTGGCTGTCTGGGCAGTCACCTAAACTTCTTCTCTAATGTTGAGGCATCCATCTTTAGCCTTCAGGCCTAGAGTATCTGGTAGATTTTTCAGTGAATCAGGATATGTGAAGAACTGTCTCGCCTATTTTGACAAAATATACCATTCATTTACTTTTTTTAATATTTATTTATTTATTCTGTATACAATATTCTGTCTCTGTGTATGCCTGCAGGCCAGAAGAGGTCACCAGACCTCATTACAGATGGTTGTGAGCCACCATGTGGTTGCTGGGAATTGAACTCAGGACCTTTGGAAGAGCAGGCAATGCTCTTAACCTCTGAGCCATCTCTCCAGCCCCCACCATTCATTTACTTTGTGTCCTGCAAAATATCTGGCAAACTATTTTATGAGGCATGAATCCTGAAGGGCTGTCTCACCTTGTTTTGGAAAGTTCAGCAGTGATTTTTATGTGGGTCCTGCATGTCCAGTTTACACAACATGTTTTCAAGTAATCAAGGCAAGAGAAGTTTCTTGCCTAAATGGCTAGTCTTGCCACACTGAAAGAAAACTCCATAAGGAGCTTTCTTGATGCCCATCATCCTCTTGAAGTAATTGGTTTTGCCAGGAGCAGATATCTCTCACTATAGAGAAAAGCATAAGTTCTTAAAATATTTTACATGCCATATTCTATTGGTCTTTGAAGTGTTTGAAGATTATCTACCTATTTGAAATATGTCTCTGCATATCTAGAAAACCTAATTAACATGACTATAAGTTTCACTATAGTAATCTTTAGAGAACTATTAATTTGTATTTCTTAACTATACATTACATATTTAAAGAGTTGCATAAATACAATACCTTAAATAAGAGTATAAATGTACAGTATAAAAATTGACCTTAAATTGGTATCTATAAACCAAAATCCATACCAATGTAAAGTATTTTGAGATTGACAGTTGTTTTTTTAATTCAAGTATAGTTAGTAATCTACCTTTTAAAATAATTTCTTTATTATACACCCCCCATTTTCTTTAGAAAGAGATTGACTAATTTTTGTCAAGTTAATGTTTTTCCTTCTACATTATGGAAGGTGTCTATGAGTTGTAGAAGTTTTTGGTAGAATTTTTGGGAGCTAATTATTACAGCTGATATCTTCAGTAATGTGGCAGGGTAGAATATCAACTCAAAAAATCAGTAACCCTCTTATATAAAAATGATAATGAAACTGAGAAAAAATCAGAGAAATATCACCCTTAACAAAAGCTGCAAATAACAAAATATTTTGAGTGAACACTTACCAAAGAAGTGCAAAACTTGTTTGACAAGAACTTTAAGTCTTTGAAGGAAGAAATTGAAGAAGATACCAGAAATGGAAATATCTCTCATGCTCTTGAATAGGTAGACTCAGCATAATAAAAATGACAGTTCTACCAAAAGCAATCAATAGATGCAAGGCAATCCATCAAAATTCCAACATGATTCTTCATAGACATTGAAAAAACAATACTCAACTTTATGTGTAAAAATAAAAACAAACAGAAGAAAAAATATCCAAAACAGTTGTGTACAACAAAAGAACTTCTGGGGGCATCATATTCTCTGACTTCAAGCTCTACTATGGAGCTATAGTACTGAAAACAGCCTGGTATTGGCATATAAACAACAGAAATGAAAACCAATGTAATCAAATCAAAGACTTGGATATTAATCCACACACTTATGAACATCTGGATTTTGACAATGAAGCAAAAAACACCTCTGAGATGCTATCTTACACCTTCAAAAATGACCAAGATCAAAAATGCTGATGACAACTAATGCTGGAGAAGATGTGGGGTAAAGGACACACTCCTGCATTGCTTGTGGGAGTCCAAACTGGTACAACTGTTTTGGATAACAGTATGGTTATTTCTCCAAAAATTATGAAACAATCTACCTAAAGACCTAGCCATACCACTTTTGGGTATATACCCAAAGGATGCTCAATCATGCCATAAGGACATGTTCTCAACTATGTTCAAAGCAGTATTGTTTGTCATAGCCAAAACCTGGAAACAATCTAAATGCCCCTTGAAAGAAAAATGGATAAGAAAAATGTGACATATTTACACGATGGAGTACTACACAGTGGGAAAAAAACAAATGATGTCTTGAAATTTGCAGGTAAATAGATGGATCGAGAAAACATCATAGTGAATGAAGTAACCTAGACCCAGAAAGACAAATGTAATATGTGCTCACTCATAAATGACTTTTACACACAATAAAAAAGCCTACAATTCATAATCTCAGAAGATCATGATAACAAAGAGGACCCTAAGAGAGATATAAATGGATCTTATCTACATGGGAAGTACAAAAAGACAAGATCTCCTGTCTAAATTAGGTGCATGGGGATCATGGGAGAGGATAGAAGGGGAAACAAGAGGAAGGTGGGAGAGAGGAGAATAACATATACCTTAATAAAAGAATTTAAAAAGAAAGAGATTGACTGTGACCATTTATCATTTGTAACCAACTGCCATTAAATTAAGACAAACATTCATAAATATTTTGTGAATTTAGTTGTCGTTTTTTTATAGTACTTTCTGCTGATTGAGGGCACTGGTAATCTTATGGGAATCCTAAGAAAATTTAGACTTATGGTTGAGTCCTGACTAGGTTATTTTATGTGGTTGGTCTTTAACAGCCATTGACCTTGAAACTTTTATAGATGGGGAATCACCTTGACCATTGATGCCACTGGAGACCTCTCTATCAAATCAAATTAAACTGATAGAATTCACAGCTGCTCATCTTCTGTGGAAACAAAAGCAGAATCTCTTTTCCAAGAGTCATATCCTTAGACCAAGATTTTGAAGTCAAGATATCTTCATATTTGTTTAGCTTGGCAACCCACACGATAAAATGTCTCTCTGCAGTGAGCTCATTAACAGTCAAAAAAAATTAAAAAAAAACACAATAGTATACATAATCCAGATTTTATTTTTTCTCTTTACTTGGCTTGACAGTATTACCTTTACTGTCTCCTTAAAGACTTTGTTTTATTTTTAAAACTACGTATTTATCTTTATAACTGCCTATTTCCATTTTATTTCTTTCTTAAGTCTAGGCACAGTTTCTAAACACACTGTGACCCATTTAGAGATTTTTTTTTGTATGAATCTGGCTTTATTGTATTTCTGAAATCACTTTCTGATCAGGAGAGTTTTTTTTTAATACTAAGCAGGCATAGTTAGGACTAACATGGGTGATTTAGCTGTTGGCTCTACCTTGTTCAACTTTCCAACATGGCAGAGGTACATTTACCACCAGCTCTTGGAATCACGCACCACCCTAACTCTGAAAAGTAGTGTATCCACACCACCACAGCAGCTTGTAACATGCTGCTCATAAACCTTCTTTGTCTGTATGAGTAAAAGATAAACTCACCATGCAGCATGCTGTTTGTGTGGCTTAAAGACACCTCTGTGTCCCATGGCAGGAACCTGCCATGCTGTGCTCAAATGTTTTATTTGAAGCTTTTTTCTGAAGTACAAAAATTTATAATGGCAATAAAAAAACCAAAAAAAAAACAGATAAAGGATTATAATTCAGCAATTTAAATATTTAAGACTAAAACTAAGAGATTATAATTCAAAAACTAAAATATTTTATTTTTCTGACAAAATAAACCAATTCCTCAAAAAGAATCAAATTATCAAATGTCATATGAAATAGAAATAAATAAGGTTGTATTAGCATCTAATAGCAAAACTTAATCAAGAATTACCAATTTTCTTTTTTTTCAATTTTTATTGAGCTCTATATTTTTCTCTGCTCCCCTCCCTACCTCTCCCCTACCTTTCAACCCTTTCCCAAGGTCCCAATGCTCCCAATGTGCTCTGAAGATCTTGTCTTTTTCTATCCCCCATTTAGATTAAATAATTGTAAGTCTCTCATAGGGTCCTCATTGTTCTCTAGGTTCTCTGGGATTGTGATATGTGGGCTTGTTTTCTTTGCTTTATGTTTAAAAAACCGCCTATGGGTGAGTACTTGTGATAATTGTCCTTCATGGTCTGGGTTACCTCACTAAAAATGATATTTTCTAGCTCTATCCATTTGCCTGCAAAATTCAAGATGTTATTTTTTCTGCTATGTAGTGCTCCATTGTGTAAATGTACCACATTTTCTTTATCCATTCTTTGGTCAAAGGGCATTTATTTGAAGCTGTTTAAAAGTCTTACTCTAGAGCCCCACATTGGGTGCAAATATAGCTGGAGGGTTCTCTTTGTTGAGCGCAGTACTGCTAAACTGGATTCTTTCCTGCCTGCCAGTTCCCACAGCTGCTTATGAAATAATCAAACAGAGGCATAATATTGATTATAATTGTTTGATTTGTGGTTTAGATTTATTCTAGCTAGTGCTTACATTTAAACCAATCCATTTCTATTCATCTGTGTATCGCCTCGTGACCCATAGCTTACTGGTCCTCTTATATCTGCTCCCTTGACAGCTGCTGGTATTTTTGACACTGCCTTCTTTCTATCTTTATCTCTATTTGAACTTCCTGCCTAATTATATTCTGACATGCCATAGACCAAAGTAACTTCTTTATTAATCAATGGTAATAAAATATATTTACAGCATAAAGAAGGCATCCTACTTTGTAGTGAGGAGCTGAGGGAGGCCTTCTTTTCCTCCCACCCAGCTCCCACACAGCAAGCTTAGCCCCGGAAACAACAACACAAAAACTGTATTCTTTTAAACACTGCCTGGCCCATTAGTTTCAGCCTCTTATTGGCTAATTTTCACATCTTGCTTTAACCCATATTTAGTAATCTGTGTAGCACCACAAGGTGGTGGCTTACTGGGGAAAGATGCAGCATGTCTGACCTGGTGGCTGGCTCCATGGCATCTGCCTCATTGCCCTCTTCCCAGCATTCTGTTCTGTTTACTCCGCCTACATATTTTTCTGTCCTATCAAAGGGCCAAGGCAGTCTCTTTATTAACCAATGAAAATAGCACATAGGCAGAAGGCCCACCTACATCACCACTTCACCTTGTTTAATACAAAGCACTAAATTATCTTATTACAAGGCTGTTATCTCCAAGTGCAAAGACATAGCTCATCAAACACTTATATTTCTTCTATGTAAACTATTCCCAGTTTTTCTATTAAGTAAAGCTACACAATAACAAAGAGAATTGAAAAGAAAAATTTCTGTGCTAGAATATGGAAACAAGATGACTTCCATTTGGGCGTACGTGATCTATTGTAACAATCTTAATTAGCAAAGTGTCAATCTACTCACAACTTCCTACCTTGTCTGGATTCTATAGAAATGAATAGTATAATGATATTTGTTCCTTAGTCAATGTTCTATCCATGTAAATAAAAAAACAAAGGGCAAAGTCTATCATGGAACAAATTGATCCTGGGCAATGTGAATTTCCCACAATTAAAGGAAAATAATGTGCCAGAGAAAGTATTAACAAAGAAAATGTGAACTGACAGAGTGCCACTTCAGGCTTAGCTATTTAATGTCAAGTCTGATGATCCAAGATTAGTTCCCAGGAACCGCATGTTGATAGGAGACAACAATGCAAATTAATGTCAATTCTATAAACTGTCCTCAACCCCTGACTTAGTTATGGCTTGCGTTGCTGTGAAGAGACAGTATAAGCACAACTCCTGAAAAGGAAAATATTTAATCGAGGTGGTGGTTCACAGTCTCAGAGGCTTAGTCCATTATCATTATTGCTTGCTTCTGTGTAGGCAGACATGGTGCTGGAGAAGTAGCTGAGAGTCCTTCATGTTGCAGCTAACATAATAAAAAAAAATGAACTGTGATCCTGAGCAAAGCTGAAGCAAAAGAGGCTTCAAAGCCCACCCCTAAAGTGACACCCATCCTCCAACAAGGCCACATTCCCTAATAGTGTCACTTCCTATGAGGGTCAATTTCATTCAAGCAACAAAATCCATTCCCTGCCCCCCATAAGCTTGTAAGAGTATCATAGGCAAAGTGCATTTATTCCAACTTCAAAAGTTCCCAACAGAAGTCTCAACAATATATGACAGTCTAAATTCCAAAGTTTCTTCTGAGATTAATGCAATTTCTCATCCATAATCCCTTCTAAAATTAAAATCAAGAAATAGTTCACATACTTCCAATATATAATGGCACAGGATATAAACATTACCACTCTAAAACATAGGAAAGTGGAAAAGAAAGATAGTAAGGAGACAGTGAACCAAAGCAAGATCAAACACCAACAGAGTAAACTAGAAACTCTGCAAGTACATGTCTGATGTCAAAAGCTCTTCAGATTTCCAACTCCATTCATCTCTGTTAACTGTAACATACTCTGTCTCTTGGGCTGGTTCCACTTCCTGTTAACAACTTTCTCCAGCAAGTATCCAAAGATTCTGACACAATTAACATCTTGGGCTTGAAGGTTATCTAGGCTTCATCTTCAGAGATTCATGCAATACCCTTTCAGGGCTACCATTCATGGACAGTCCTCACACATTCCTGGACTCTGTGTCTTTTCTTAGGCACAAAAGCAAATTCTATAACCTGTTTCTTCTATCCTTATCTCTGAAGCCAGAGCCACATGTCTGAAACTGTCCATCTGGTGCTTGCTGGGACTAGAACATGGCTCCCTCATTTAGTTATATCTTTACCAGTATTCTACATTTCCCTGCCTTATCTTGGCTTTCCCGAAACTTGCTATGTAGATCAGACTAACCTCATACTCAGAGATCTGCTAGTGTCTGCCTTCTGAGTACTAGGATTAAAAGCATGCACAACCACACACTGCTATAAATTTTTCTTTAGTTTCTTTTCAAAATAGGAAACTTAGCTGATTGGGATCTTGCCCTGAGGTCACCTGTTCCTTTATTCCATTTAATAATCTGTTTTTCTCCTTAAACCCACAACTTCTCTTCATTCCACTTTCTGGTGCTCATATTCTCCTCAAAATTTAGGTTTTTGTAATTTATCCTGTTCAATTTGTTGCTTTTATTATAAGACTTTATGTGGGCTGTGGTATGTGCATATCTCTTCACATATATAAATAGTAGATAGAGAGATAGATAAATACAATGTAGATAAAATACAATGGATGACATTGTAGGGTAAAAAAGTTACTTGTAACCCACATTTTAGTAAAAGGTTAGTAACCAAAAATATATAAGAATCAAAATAAACTAAACCTAATAGAAAAGAAAGTGGGAAGTAGCCTTCAAAGCATGAGCATAGGACATCACTTAATAAATATAACCCTAGTAGCACAGACACTGAGAGAAACAACAAATAAATAAATGGAACCTCCAGAAACTGAGAAGGTTCTGTAAAGCAAAGGACACAGTCAATAAGACAAAAAGACAGCCTACTGAGTGGAAAAAAGATCTTCACCAACACCACGTCAGACAGAGGACTGATCTCAAAAAAAAAAAAAAATTATATAAAGAACAATTTAGACCTCAAAATTACAAATAATCCAATTAAAAAATGGAGTACAGAACTAAACAGAATTCTCAACAGAAGAATCTCAAATGGCCAAAAGACCCTTAAGGAAATATTCAACATCCTTAGCCAACAGGGAAATTCAAATCAAAAACAACTCTGAGATACTATCTTACACCTGTCAGAATGGCTAAGATCAAAAACATCAATGATAGCCTATTCTGGAGAGGATGTGGAATAAGGGTAACACTCATCCATTGCTGGTGGGAACACAAACTTGTGCAACCACTTTGGAAATCAGTGTGGCAGTTTCTCAGAAATTTGGGAATCAATCTACCTCAGGATACAGTAATACAACTCTTATCTATATGCCTATAAGATGCTCAACCATACTACAAAGGCATTTGTTTAACTAAGTTCATAGCATCATTATTTGTAATAGTCAGAACCTGGATACAACCTAGATAATCTTCAACCGAAGAACAGACAAAGAAAATGGGGCACATTTACACATTAGAGTACTACTCAGTGGTAAAAAACTGCCATCTTGAATTTTCATGCAAATAAACAGAACTATAAAACACCATCCTGACTGAGGCAACTCAGACCCAAAAAGATGATTATGGTATATACTCACTCTTAAGTGAATACTAGGTATAAACAAAGGCTATTGAGCCTATAGTTCATAATCCTAGAGAAGCTAAGTAACAAGGTGAATCCTAAGAAAAACATATATAGATCCACCTGGAAAGTCAGAATAGACAAGATCTTCTGCCAAAATTGGGAACATAGGGGTGGGGGAGAAAGAAAGGTAAAAAGGGAAGAGGAAAGGAGAAGGGGAGGGGTGAGGAGAACTTGAAAGAAGAGGATAGTGGAGAGGTTGGAAGGACAAAGATGAGAGCAAGGAAAGAGATACCTTGATGGAGGGAGCCATTATGGGGTGAGCAAGAAACCTGACTCTAGAGAAATTCCCAGGAATCCACAAGGATGACCCCAGCTAAGACCCTAAGCAATAGAGAAAAGGGTACCCAAACTGGCCTGGACCTGTTGTCAGAGTGATGAATATTTTAAACATCATCAAAGAACCTTCATCTAGCAGTTGATGGAAACAGAAGCAGAGACACACATCGGAACACTGGACTGAGCTCCCAAAGTCCAGTAGAAGAGTGGGAGGAATGAGAATATCAGCAAAGTGGTCAAGACCATGATTGGTTTACCCACTGAAACAGTTTACCTGAGCTAATGGGAGCTTACCAACACCAGTTGGACCGAGAAGGAAGAAGCAAAGGACAAAATTAGTCCCTCTTAATGTGGTTGACAGTTGCATGGCTGGGGTTGACTGAGGGGCCACTGGAACTGAGACCAGAATTTATCCCTACTGACTTTTTGGGAACCTATTCTCTTTGGATGAATACCTTGCTCAGTCTAGACATAGTAAGGAAGGCCTTGGACCTTGCCTAAAGCAATGAGAAGTGGATGGAAGGTGGGATGGGAGGGTAAGTGGAAAAAAATGGAAGGAGGGAGTGTGAACTTCGATTGGGTACATATAGTGAAAAAAATCTATGGTTTGTTTTCTTTAAAAAAACAAATAATAAAGAATCACAATAAGCTTTGTAACAAGAAAACAGCTGATAAGAGTAAACAATGGGCATTGGACCTCAATAGACATTACCCAAAAATAGTAACAGGAGCAAGAAACAGACAAGGCTAGTAGAGTCAGAACAAAATGTTTAGCATTGCTAATCACCCCATAAATGATCACAATTGAATGTCAGCTCATATCACATGGTTACCATATAAATAATTAAAGATAGCCATTTTCTATGTGCAATTGTGGAGTAAAACAGGACCCTGCTCACTGTCTTCTTTCCCGCTCTATTGCTGTGAAGGTGTGCCATGGCCAAGGCGACTCATAAATTAATGTGGGCTTGAATAAAATTTAAGTGATAGTCCATTATTATCATGATCAGAAGCATGGCAGCTTTCATTAAGTGGCTGAGAGCTATGTCGTTCTCCACAGGCAGTAGGCAGAGGTAGATGATAGATAGATAGATAGATAGATAGATAGATAGATAGATAGATAGATAGATAGATAGAGAAAGAGAGAGAGCAGAGAGACAGAGGAGAATATGGAGAAGATATTACTGAACCACTGAACCATGCATAGGTGATTGAAATTTCAAAGCCCAACCCACAATGGCATGCTTCCTCCAACAAGGACACAACTACTCCCACAAGGCCACACCCCCTAATCCCCCAAGGAAGTCATCAATGGGGATCAAACCTACAAATGTGAGTCTATGGGACACATTCTCAGCAATCCACCATACTCACTGTACACGGGAACTCAAGGGAACATAGTTATCAAAGTAAACAGCATGCAAAGTAACCATAAGATTTTCATTTAAACTACCATATGATATTATATTTCTAACCTCAGTTGACATCTAAAAGAACTAGAATCAAGATACTGAAGAGGTATTATGTGTCTTGGGGCACTTTACTTCACACCAGTAAAGAGGTAGAATCAACCAAAGGGTTCACCATCAGATTAGAAGGTAG
Organism: Myodes glareolus; assembly: GCF_982192425.1. Classification (NCBI taxonomy): domain Eukaryota; kingdom Metazoa; phylum Chordata; class Mammalia; order Rodentia; family Cricetidae; genus Myodes; species Myodes glareolus. The sequence goes on along the minus strand of NC_142031.1, from coordinate 33,141,016 downwards.
ACGTAACAGGCTGTATGGAATCTTACTCAGCCCAAAACTGATAAAAAATGTGTCATTTACAATGACATGGATAAGCCTGGAGGGCATTATTCTAAGTGAAGTAAACCAGGCACAAACTGACCAAAGCTGTTTGGTCTCACTTATATAAACAGCTAGAAATTTGGATTCATAGCATTTAAAAGTGGACAGAAAACACATGCTCTCTTGTCAGTAATCTGAATTCAATTCCTGAAACCTATATAGAAAGAGATCCTGTAAGTTTTCCTTGACTTGCATACCTGTACCCCATGTACACACACACACACACACACACACACACACACACACACACACACACACACACACACACTGCACCAAAAAACTAACTAACTAAATATATAATTTTTGGGTGGAAATAACCAGGGGCTAGTAGAGGGAGTTAGGAATTTGTTGAATGAAGGCTACAACATTTCAGTTATTCAGGAAAAGTATGGTTTTAAGATCAATTGAATAGCCGCATTATATCAGTCAATATATTCTGTATTTCAAAGTAAGTAAATTACATAGATCTCAACATAAAACAATAAATGAAGGGATAGGTACATCAATCATTTTGATTTAGCCATTCCATATTTTATACATAAATCAAACTACAATGTTGTCTTCCATAAATATGTGAAGTGATTATTTATTTATTGAAACAGTAGTAGCAATAAAAGTGATGAGGGAATTGCTAAAATACGGACTAGGAAAATTCAAGACATGATTAATTTTCTGACATCAGTCAAAATATCTGTAATTTAAAGGCAAATCATCCCAAGCAACCAAGAAATCAAACTTGCCAGAGAAACCTGGGTCATCATAATTGAAAGAATTGAGACTTCAACTTCCCCATAGCAGAAACATTTCTCTACTGCATCTGGATCCTAAAGGAAGAATGATGGGGATTCCCAAAGGTTGAACTGTAGCCAATATCTGTCTACACACCTATCAATCAATACCTACTATATCATTCTCCCTGCCCTGACCCATATTTGGTAGTCAAATCTACTTTCCTTTTTACAGATTTCCTGCAGTCGCCTGATAAGTTTGGACCCCATGTCTTTTTACTTTTTCAATTTTAGTTTTCTCCACAGTATTACTTTTGTTATAATAGAATATATACTTTTGTTCTGTAGCTCTTTGTTCATTGTGGTTACTGTTTGTCTTATTCTTCTCAAACATTAAGCACTGAGAGCTGGACACAACCTTTAGAATAATAGTTGACCAATTCCAGGCTCCTTCTCGTTACTTATCCCCTTAATTATCTCTTCTCGAAACCATTATATTCTCCACCTGGATGTGAGTAACTGTCTATATCTGGTCTTTTTCTATGCTTTTGTCTTTCCCAAATCTATTATTCCCTAGTATCTGGGGAGTACTGCTGAGATATGTAATACTCTTGTTACCTTTCTGCTAGATTCTCTCCCACCATTTCTACCTGACTAGCCAGTGAAGGGCACATTCTTCATAAGAGTCTGTGCTACCTGCTCTACTTCCCCCAGCAAGGACACATCACTCTTCCTCTTTCCTATCCTTTACCAGTGATTTGGTCAAATAGCTCAGAGCATCATGAACTCAAGAGATTAAATTCAACTAAAAGTGCTTCATCGAAGATATCCACATGAACTCCTTCTTTTCACGTCCCTTAGTTTGATAATTTGCTTAGATTTAACTAACCTAATTAATTTTTCCTTTAGATTGGCATAAATATATGTAATTATGAGGAACAATGTGATGTTTAATTGATTCATGTGTATACAAATGAACTCAGGGTAATATGCGAATCCGTTAACTTCAACACTGATTATTTATTTATGACATCATTTCAATGAGTTCTTATCATGAGCATGATTTTCTTATATCATTTTTCTTCATTCTATCACAATTACAACTTGTAATTAATGTATATTTTATGCTTGTTGCTCTTTATTTGAGGATAGGTTGTGTTCAGTTCTATGAAGACAGATTTTCTATTCTTTCAATTTCCATGTATCTCTGACATCTTTCCAACATGATAGTAGTGTGCTAATCAAAACTACTTGAATATTCAAATGGAATCAATAAGGTACATGTTATTTTAATCAAAAATGTACATGCCATGTTGGGTTTTGAAAGCTTAGACTGAAAAAAAAAACAATACTAAATAGAGAAAAACAGTTACAGCAAAGTGCCAACTCGAAAACAGGAAAAAATTCCCAGGTATGTGGTCCACATCTACAACCCCAGGACATAGAAGGAGGGGACTCAGGAGTTCAAGGTTATAACTGACAATCTGGAAGTTTGAGGCTAGCTTGCTACCACAAGCCCATGAATATTTCAAAAACATACCTGAGCACTCCACGGTCCAAATGAGGAGCAGAAGGATGAAGAAAATGAAAAAAGTAATCAGGACTGCGAGGGACGTGAGCACCCACTGATACAAGGGGACTGATATAATGAGAGTTCACCAAGGCCTGTTGGACTGGGATTGAACGAGGACGTGATCCAACCAGATTCTCTGAATGTGGCTGGCCCGGAGCCTTTCTGAAAAGCCATTGACAATGACACTGGGACTTGCTTCCTCTGCATATACTGGATTTTGGCGATCCAGTCTGTTTGGACTCTCACCTTCCCTGGACCTGGAGGGAGGGGGGAGGAACTTGAACTTCCCACAGGGCAGGAAACCCTGACTGCTCTAGGGGATGGAGAGGGAGGAGGAGAGGGAGTGGGGGGAGTGAGAGGGGTGAGAGGGTGTTGGGAGGAGGGGCTGAAATGGAAACTTTTATAATTTAATAAAAGAAAAAAAAAGAAACCACGGATGAACATTTCAGGATGCTAATACCTGTATGGAAAATATTATATCAGTGCAATAGCTGTTACTGTTTAGATCTTCCTATCCTTCAGAGAATGCTCATGACAGCCCATAAAATTCCTGTAACACACTTTAATATTCTCTATCCTAATTTAAAAAGTAAAAATTTCACTGATCAGATCAGGAAAATTGGAAGGGGGACACTCCTTAGGGAGGAGGAAAGGGGTAAATACAGAAGGTATGAAGAGTGTAAAGGGGAATTGCAAAGATATTTCATTTGTGTTTTAATAAGTAAAGCTCATCTGAAGATCAGAAAGGAAAATAGATACCCTGGTAATCCTTACGCACCTGGAAGGTTTGACACAAACCTCTAATCTCAGTAGCCAGCCTAGTTTGTCATAGAAACTGGGTGGTAGTTGTGCACACCTCTAATCCCAGCACTGAAAAGTAATGTAAAATGGGAGGAGACAGCTCTCAAACTCAGTCTCATTCTGAGGATTCCTGGAGGCAAGATAACCATTTTGGAATGAAATTGAGGGGAGAGTCAGTGGCTGGCTGTTTTGCTTTTCTAACCTTTTGTTTGAATCCTAATATCAGTCTCTGAGATTTTATTAATCATGCTACAGGGTATGATAGGATACAGTCTGACCTGTTAGGGGAAAAGGCAAAATAGAGGACTCCTTAAACAAGGGGGATAGACATAAATACAAGAGAAAGAGGGAGGAAGGTAAAATAACAATAAACATGACTGAAAACCCACAAGGAATTGTAGCACTACTTACCTGATTAAAAACAAACCCACCCAATTTATTACCCTATAAAGAATGTAATTCAGTGTAAACTATATGTATATAGATTTAATGAACTTTTCTCATCTGGGCTGACAGTGCCTCTTTGGAGAGTCAAAGATCACCTAACAAACATCCCAGTGCCAGGCATGAGTTTCTAGTCAGAGATGTCTAAAAGACTCCCAAAACATACAGCCTATTACTGTTGCTATTTGTTATCCCCCAAATGTGGAAGGTAGGAGGGCAGAGGGTAGACAAGGTTTCTCTGTAGCTTTGGAGCCTGCGCTGGAACTAGCTGGAACCAGGCTGACCTCCCACTCACAGAGATCGACCTACCTCTGCCTCCCAAGTGCTGGGATTAAAGTCATGCACCACCACCTCCAGACTTTATTGCTAATGATACACTGTAGTTCAGACATAAGGACCAGAGACCCCTGAGCTGTAACTGACCTGAATTCTCCCTCTCTGTGGACTAACTTTCAGATTCCAGAAGGCAACAAAAAGTTTCCAAATGAAGGAAGCAACCAACAATGCTTCACAGCTACAATAATTTTTGTGAATGACATCAATAACCAATATGGAAAATAAGTCTATGGGTGCAATATAGATGGTGAATTGTAGGATGGCACACAAACCCTGTCAGTAACCAACAGCTCTCTACTTGGACAAAAGGGATACCATAACTAAACCTGGAAATGTAGGTGACTACTCAGTGCTAGTGAAATCATAGTTACTGAATGATAATATAACCACTAATTTATTAAATCAATGTAATCTTCTAAGAACAATAACATTTCTCCTTACACTCACAGATAAGTGTAGTTTTCATCCTCATCAAGAAAACGTCTCTTTGCAACAGACAGAGACCACAAGAGAAACCGCAACCATTCCAATACAGTGTAATGGAACCCAGTACCAATGAATACATCTAGAAAACACTCATGTGCCTAACCCCCAGGGAACATTGAGGAAGACTGGATGAAAAGACTAAGATTCAGAGAATCAGGGAATTTGCTGTGAGATTGTGTCTTCTGGTACAATCAAAAGTCATATCTGCAAAATATCACCAATATGTCTGTCCAATGTGAGTTGAGCAAGGTGGACATCAATGAATATGTCAAAGTAGTTGAGGAAAAGCCCACTAGGCAGCTCTCCACAAAAGACTATGGACAACTGAGCAAAACTGGGATTTGGATGCTGCAGGAGTGCCTTCTGCTCTTTCAGCCAATAGCCACTGAAATGCCAGTCCACTGGGACATGGTATATTTCTCTTTTAAAAAGAGTGGCAAGGCTCGGCTCGGCCTCTCTTGGTTCCCGTGCTTGATTCTGGCTCCTGCTCCAGCAACTAGGCTCCTTTCCTGACAGTTTGTGTGTATGTAAGTTTTACCCCCCAAAATAAATACCCCCTTAAAACCTAACTGGTGTGGGATTGATTCACCATTATCTGGCGCCAGAACGTGTGGGTTTTTCCCCCCTTGTGGCGTGGGCCAAGCAACCAGAGCCGCACACCGCTACTGGCTCCTGACTGACCCTGACCTCGGGCAGATCAGGGAGGGGACTTTTTGGCTTCTGCTACCCATATCGGGCACTGTCTTCCCCGCCGCCCGGCTGAGTCCAGCGCTCGACCTGTGCCAGAGCACACGATCTGTGAATCTAACCTCTGGATTTGAGTGTATATATTTTAGAGTTTACTTCTTGGATTGACTCCATTGCCACATGAATCAGGTGCGCCCCCGCCACCTACTGGCAGGCAATGGTCATTACAGGGTTCTGTTCTTGTCTCCACAGGAAAACACTCGTCTTTGAAAAATTCAAGGGACCCTGGATGTTTGAATACCGACAGATGGAAAAATAACTACCCAATATTGATTATCAAGAAAACTGAATAGGTTCTGTTAGTATGAAGCTCTGGAATATACTGAATCATATTTTTGAATTTATAGAGCTGGTTTTGGAGTTGGACTCTTGGCTCGGTCCCTCTCTAATTCCAAGCCTGTTGTTAAGAGAAAAACCCAGAGTTTCTGGAGTTTCTGTCTTATGTCAAGAGCCATGATTTGAGACAGAATGAAATACAAGTTTAGAAAACATCTTTGCTTTTCTTCATATCTATCATACTTTTCATTGAATATGTCTATCATACCTTTCATTGAATATATGTTTGTATATGTCTATATAATTAATGTTTAAGTTTTCCACAATGAACAATGAGTTTTTTGTGCACTACTTTTGAAGTTTCCAGGAAGAAGATGGGACCCCCATAACAACAACTCCACTCGGTTGTTATGATGTCATGATACTGATAGTGCTACTACAAGTCCTGTTTCAGGTATCAGCTGCACAGATGTTTCCAACTTGGCTAGCTGAAATGGTGCACATCTTGTACAACATTCTGGCCAGACCTCCATTGCAATTTTAAAAGACATTGATCTTGAAATTTAACCATCATTTTGCTTTCGCAGGATCCTCCAGAAAGAACCTCATCCCCATGACAGCTGGAAGTAATTCTAGAGGACGATGTCCCCTCTCTCAGCAAAGTTTGTCCTCAGGTTTAGGAACAATATTTAGGGATTGATTATAATTAGTATATGGTTGAGAGTTGGGAAAGGAATTTTATAAGCTCAGGGATCTTTTTTAAAAAAAAAAACTTGATTATTGTTCTCTCAAGGTCTGTGAAGAAGTTTGATGGGATTTTGAAGGGGATTGCATTGAATCTATAGATTGCTTTTTGTAGAACTGCCATTTTAACTATGTTGATCCTCCCAATTCAAGAGCAGGGGAGATCTTTCCATTTTCTGGTATCCTCTTCAATTTCTTTCTTCAAAGACTTAAAGTTCTTGTCAAATAGGTCTTTCACTTCCTTGATTAGAGTTATCCCAAGATATTTTATGCTATTTGTGGCTATCGTGAAAGGTGAAGTTTCTCTGATTTTCTTCCCTGCTTCTTTATCCTTTGTGTATAGGAGTGCCACTGATTTTTTGGAGTTGATCTTGTACCCTGCCACATTACTAAAGGTGTTTATCAGCTGTAGGAGTTCTTTGGTAGAGCTTTGGGGGTTGCTTATGTACACTATCATATCATCTGCAAATAACGAGAGTTTAACTTCTTCCTTTCCAATTCGAATCCCCTTGAACCCCTTATGTTGCCTTATTGCTATTGCTAGAACTTCAAGCACTATACTGAAGAAGTATGGGGAGAGTGGACAGCCTTGTCGTGTTCCTGATTTCAATGGAATAGCTTTGAGTTTCTCACCATTCAGTTTGATGTTTGCTGTCGACTTGCTGTAAATAGCTTTTATTATATTTAGGAATGATTTTTGTATCCCCAATCTCTTCAACATCTTTATCATAAAGGGATGTTGAACTTTGTCAAATGCTTTTTCAGCATCTAATGAAATGATCATATTGGTTTTTTTTCTTTCAGTTTATTTATATGATGGATTACATTGATAGATTTGCGTATGTTGAACCAGCCCTGCATCTCTGGGATGAAGACTACTTGATCATAATGGATAATTTTTCTAATGTGTTCTTTGATTCAGTTTGCCAGGATTTTGTTGAGAAGTTTTGCATTGATGTTCATGAGTGAGATTGGCCTGTAATTATCTTTCTTGGTTTTGTTACATCAAGTGGTCCTAGCCAGATAATGAAGTCCTCTAAGGCCTTCCCAACTAGAGTTAGGTGAAATGTTGCTATTTGGACTTAATGATGTTTCCCTGGAATGCTGCAAAATTGGGGCTTCAAACCACTGACCATCTCATTTAGGAACTGGGAAGAAAATGAAAGTGCCACAAGGGAAAACAACTAGGTGTTTGAAAAATGGTATGTTAGTACAACTGGTAGTGTAACTGGAGAATTCATGATATCATTGGATTCCCTGGATTCAGTAATGGCTGGAACAATCTTCCTCTTCTCAATTATCAGAGGTAAAAGATTACATTGGAGAGACCAGACCTAACTTGGACCTTTTTTTTCCCTTTGTACTAGATAGACTTTTGACTCACCTACTTACTTCACAGAATTTTTGCACAGAGTTAGTGAAGTCTAAAACAAGAATAAGATATTATTCTGATAAAGATAAGACACATATTAACTTTCCAAATGCCATTTTATTCTGTGAACTATGTGACCTGTTAAGTATAGAAAAAGCAGGCATGGTGACTTTGGAAAGCCTTTAAAAATATTTACAAAGATCATATTACCAAGGTTTGTTGTCACACAGGTTGGCTCAAATTTCAGGTTCACCAATTTGGTCTCCTCACTTGTTGGGATTAGAGGCATACATACCACCTGGCTGGCCTACAGTTTTACTGGTAACCTTGGAAATGAATAAAATCATATTACAATTCATGTCTGCTTTGGTTATTTGTTTGTTGCTTCAACAAAATATCTGAGAAATGAAACTCAAGTAAGGGGCTCTATTGGCTCGCACACCAGTGTGATGAGAAGTCGCCGCAGCAGGACGGTGAAGCCACTGATCATGCTGCATCTACGGTGAGAAATCACAAAGAGACGAATGTACCCCGCAACTCCCTTCCCCTTTTAATTCAGTCTGAGACTCTAGGTCAGGAAATGCTATCTTTCCCATTCATGGCAGGTCTCGACTCCTCCATTAACCAAATATAAAATTGTTGAAGGGAGAAGGATATTCTCACCATTAGGCAAGTTCAACAGTCATTTCTTGCTGGTCCTGCATGTCCAGTTCGGCAGTCCAGGCAAGAGCAGTTTCTTGCCCAAAAGACTAACCAACTCCATAAGGAGCCTCTTTGATGCCCATCACCCTTTTGAAGTAGCTTGGTGCTTCCAGGAGCAGATGTGCCTCAATGTCATGAAAAGTCTTAAGTTTTTAAATATTTTAAATGCCATATTCTGAAGGTATCTGAAAAATTTGAATACCTAACTAACCGAAATATATTTCTATGTATCTAGAAAATCTAATGAACATAATTACACCTTACTATTATAGATGATTATCTATTAATCTATATTTCTTAATCATACATTACATTTTTTAAATGAACTATACAATCACAATACTCCAATCAAGAGCAGAAATGTATATATACATATAGCAAATTTGACCTTAAATTTGTATCAATAAACCATATAACAAATTTGACCTTAAATTTGTATCAATAAACCAAGATCCATAAAAAAAGTGGAAAAATTGGATAGATAATAATGATATTTGTGAGTTATTGTTTATAGATAATTACATTGGCATCGATTTTTGTATATGAATACAAAGTTAAATTATATTGAATATTGTATGTATGCATGCTTCTACCTGTTTAAAACATTTTTATGTATTGATATATGTATACCATATTGCAGTGTACATTTCTACCTCTGATTAAGATACTTATATATTGTTTATGTATTGATATTTATTGTTTACATTTGGAGGTCATTGTCCTCACTTATTGTACAGTTGTTTATTGTCTTAGTCTTTAGGTTAGATATGTGTTAAGAATTGCAAATCAATAGTCATCTATGTCTGTCATATTTATGGTTAGACTAATCAGGTTCTTTAGATACATAGAGATTATATATAAATAATCTTCAACCTCTTCGAAGAGCTGTAGAAAATGGCATTTAATTTAATCTTAGAGTTCTGTGTAGTGAGACACAATCACTCCTGGCAACACCGACCTATTCCCGAGATTGTTGAGTACCAAAGACACTCCACTTGGAGCTTGTCTTCTTGACAAAACCGGCCTCTAAGCAAGGAACTGCCCATACCTCAACTACTGACAAATACACGGTATTCGGAAATGGATAAGCAGAACTGTCCAATCTTACCAAGACAGGGTCAGATGGTTTTGAAAAATCTCTTGCCTGTTAAAATCTGGAAATGGATAAAATCCGGAAATGGATAGACAGAAATGTTAAATCTTGCCAAGACAGGGTAAGATGGTTTTGAAAATCTCTTGCCTGTTAAAAATAATCTGTCAGTTTTTCTAGGCCTTAGTCAAAGTTGGTTGCTTCAACGCTGCAAACAGGTCTTTGGTGATTGCCCAGGTAGCCAGTTGTCTCTGTGATTTGTTGCATGTTTTGGAAATTTTTGATTGCACTTCCTAATTACTCAGGTAACATTATTTCCCTTCTCGGATCTTCTATGGGGTTGAAGACTAGATAAATGTAGCTACTTTCCTCTCATGACTTGGCCAAGTTATTTATTATACAAGACTTAAGCTAGTTAGAATAGGATATTTGTACTTATTGTATATAATCTCATAGTAGGCTTAGAACTCTCATAGTTAAACAAAAGGGGGAGATGCTGTGGGAGTACCTTCCGCTCCTTCAGCGAATAGCCTCTGAAATACCAGTCCACTGGGGCGTGGTATATTTCTCTTTTAAAAAGAGCGGCAAGCCTCGGCTCGGCCTCTCTTGGTTCTGGCACTTGATTCCGGCTCCTGCTCCTGCAATTAAGCTCCTTTCCTGGCGGTTTGTGTGTATGTAAGTTTTACCCCCCCAAAATAAATACCCCTTTAAAACCTAACTGGTGTGGGATTGATTTGCCATTATTTGGAGATATGGTCCTCCCCAGTGAAGAGCACACTAATTGGTTATCCAGTGTCAAACAGTCAGCTCTGAAAACATACGTACAATTAAGATTATATGGATTCAATGGGTTATATTTAGGAATATATAAGTGTATACAAATACTAATGTGTATCCAATGAGAATTAATAATAAAAGAGACCATGAATTTGAAGAATAGGGAAGGGTACATGGGAGAATCTGGAGGCAGGAGAGGGGCAGGAAAAATGTTATTAATTGACAATCTCAAAAAGAAAAATTTTGATTGCCTATCCTGTGTTCATGTATGTATGAGAAGATGTGCTTGGCCTAGCATGCATATAGAGGTCAGAAGACAACTGCCATTTCTCTCACACTCCTTCCACCATATGCATAATATCTATGCTGTTTCTAAAGCATAACTGATATTTGCAGTGGTGCAATGTGGGATGTCCTTCTGTATATGTGCTGCTTTTATTGAATAATGAATAAGATGTTTTAGCCAGTGCCTTAGCAGAGTAAATCCAGGCAGGAAATCCAAACAGAAAGAGGCAGGGGGGCAGAGTCAGGGAGATGCCATGTACCTACCAGAGGAGAAAGACGCCAGATATTTAACTGTAGGCCACAGCCTTGTGGTGATATGTAGATTAATAGAAATGCAGAAATGCATTAATTTAAGATGTAAGAGTCAGTTAATAATAAACCTGAGGTAATTGGCCAAACAGTGCTGTAATTAATACAGTTTCTGTGTGAATATTCGGGTATGGGTGACCAGGAAACCAAACTCTGTTCATTGTACTTGGAAATCATAGAACAGTCTTTGTTTACAATAGCGTGCTTTATAGAACAACTGTCTGGTATAGCATCACTTTATTTTTGCATTTACTATTTGTGTTAGAATAAGGAAAACAATTCATAAGTATTATTAATCACAAAAACATCCTATATAGAAAATTATTAGACTTACTTTTGTTTAGTAATCTATAATAAAGTAAATTTAAATGGTCAATAAATGTATAAAAAACCTTTACAGTATTTTTTGTGCCTCTGTTTTTAGCTTTTACTCTTTAATTCTTTTATCACTAATCCTGTGTCCTTTCTTTCTTCATACTGCATCCAAGTGTCTAGACACACTATCATCATATTTACAACAGCCCAATCTGTAAATCTTCAGAATTCTTTTCCCTTTTCCAAGCAATAGTTTTTGTGCATGTTGACTTTTTCTATTTGCCTATCCTCTATCAGAGATAGAGAGAGAGAGAGAGAGAGAGAGAGAGAGAGAAAACAAACCAACAACCCAAAGCCTCTTTCTTAGACATGAAAATAACTAAACCCTTTTCCATTTCCTGTTGACATCTCTCTGACCTTCTTAGAATTAGAGCTGGAAGAGAGCTGGCTCTGTACACATCTCACCAGTTTCTAGGTTCTTAGAAAAAGCATCTCCTAGGCTTTGCTCTAATGCAGTCTCAGTATCTCAAGGTGGTACCTCCTCTATGCCTTCCTCTCTTGCTCTTCAATATTCTCAGTAATAAAAATAATTAAATAAATAAATCAAAGAAAATGCTCATCTTCAAACATAGGATTGCTGCAACTCAGCTGCCTAGACTCTATTTCATTACTAAGATTCTTTATTTCCAGTTTCTTCTTTTCTATACAGATGTAACAAAAGAGATATGAGTGGAGAAGTGGGTAGCTTTTCCCCAACCACCCACAGAAACTCAGCAAGGGCCAGTGAAATGTTTACAGCTATAACTCTTCTGGATAGCCCTGGGTACGAACCAGTGTTTACATGTCTGAGGGATTTTCATAATGCCTGCCACATTTCTTCTAGTCTCGGACTTTCTTTCAGACAAAGAAGCTATAGTACACACTTTGCCTATTCCCATAGCCTTGAAGTTAGTGGAGAGTTTTGGGATAGTGACAAATAGTTCTCTGTTATTTCCTCTTTCTTTTTTTAAAACAGTGTAAAAGAGATATGTGCATGCTTTCTTCTTCTTCTTCTTCTTCTTCTTCTTCTTCTTCTTCTTCTTCTTCTTCTTCTTCTTCTTCTTCTTTTTCCTCCTTCTTCCACTTCTTTTTTTTCCATACATTTCAGATGAATATTTAGATTTCACACTGGTACCTACAAGGAAGTTTCACCCAGTATTTTTTTTCAGTAAATTAATTCTTATTTATCAGATTTGTTTTTGTGAACGCATTTCATTTTTAATTATCTTTCAAATAACATCTGATTTTTAATTTACCACATATGAATGAGGATAGCAATGTCTATTAAACAACACTCAAATAGTAGGGCTTGAATTCTCTAACACAACTTGGTTAAAGGGGTGAGGATGCCTTATATTTATAGAAGGATCCAATGTACTGGGCACTGTGAAACTGCAGAATTTTCATTTGTTCTTGTTTATTTTACATTCATGCTGAATGTTATAGTTAATTTCTTTTTTTTATTTTTTTTATCGCTTTTTCGAGACAGGGTTTCTCTGTAGCTTTGTAGCCAGTCCTGGAACTAGCTCTTGTTGTAGAGGCTGGCCTTGAACTCACAGAGATTCACCTGACTCTGCTTTCTGAGTGCTTGAATTAAAGGCATGAGCCACCACAGTCCTACTCGTAGTTAACTTATTGTTTGGCTCCTCTCTACAAACTTTCTTATTGTGTTATAATGCTATAAAGGATTGAAGGGAATACTTCTAGGTGCATGAAGGTATCCTTCCTTTCTTTTCTTTTTCTCTTTATTTGTAGCAGAATTGAAGTAATAGAACTTTTTGAAAAGAAATGCTCCAATTTCTCTATCTTTAGACTGTCCTATTTGTCTCAGTCTTTGTAGTCATCTAGAAAAAGTTAATGGGCTCCCACAAAAGATTTCCTTGACATAAGTATTTGATGAATACAAGTTTTACTTTAGATTCCTGTATATTAAAAAAAAACAGCCCACAAATCACAATCCCAGAGAAACTAGACATACATAGATTTAATCTATATGGGAAGTAGAAAAAGACAAGATCTCCTGAGTAAATTGGGAGCATGGGGACCTTGGGAAAGGGTTGAAGGGGAGGGGAGAGACAGGGAGGGGAGCAGAGAAAAATGTAGAGCTGAATAAAAATCAATAAAAAGATTCCTGTTTATCTGAAAATATTTATTGTCCTAAAAAGAGAAGTAAAAGGACAATGATGAAATTTCCTTTATTCTCTTGTCTTGGAATTGTTTTTTTTTTTCAAAGAGATTTGTAGAATACACTTGTTAAATGGAAGTGACCGCTTACATACATAAAAAAATTGGTAGATTTTGCTGTTCTCTCCTGCAGTTGTATACATGCCTATTTCAACCAACTATTTCCTTCCAAATTTCTCTTCTAGAACCAGTAAACACAATTCTCTCAGAGAACTGCTGAACACTTCACTTGACAAGAGTTTTGTTTTTAAAAATAGTCTCTGAAATCCATTATAGCAAGTTTGAATTTTGCATATATTTTCATAAAAATATACCTAGTCCAATGACAACTTAACCGTCTTCTTGAGTAATGAATGATAAACAGGTCAAGAATAACTCTGAAATTTTGCCAGAGTACAAACAGTAATTTTGACTAGCTGTTATAATTCCATATACTTAGTATTATAACATTTCTTCAACTAATGTTTTTATTGTTCAACAACCTGCTAGAGCTGCTAGGCTCTGAGCTTGATCCCTAATATCAATAATGATAAAGATAAGAATAATAACAATAATAGTAATAAATCAGAGCCCAGTCATGAAATATTTATGAATCATCTGATATATGCCAGAGTCTGTAATAGTAGCAGTGGATACAACTTTGAACAATGAATATCTGATACTTGAAATAAGTGGGCATAAGCTTTTCATCCTTAAATGTAATGTTGAGTATTAAAATAGACATTAATACAAAAATTATACAGACACATATAAAATTGTAGACTTTGCAACTGCTGGGAGGAGATTTGTGACATATTAAAGACAATAATTTGAGAGGAATGGGGAGACAGTGAATCTGTGAAGTCTGCTGTTGCTGTGAGAACATGAAGTCCTGAGTTGGAGCCTCAGTACTAATCCACATAAAAGCTAGAGGTGATGTCATATGTGTATCTTACCATCAGTGCAGCAGATTCAAGCAGGTTGTTAGAACTTACTATGCAATCAGTCTAGCTTTATCAGCAAGTATCAGAACAATAATAGAAACCATCCAAGAACAGCAACAACAGACATGATCAGGTACTAAGAAAAGAGTTCTGAGATCTGAGGTTGATCTCTGGTCTCTACACACATAAACATGTTGCATATGCACACACACACACACACACACACACACACACACATCATTTAAGGATATGAATAGTGAAAGAGACTAAGGTGAGTTTCTGTGATGACAGTCTTGGATGTGCTGAAATTCTCGTGCTAGACAAGCTGGCCTCAAACTCACAAAGATCCATCAGCCACTGCCTTCCAAGTGCTGTGATTAAAGGTGTGCACCAACACTGCCAACTTCTTACATGGCAGCATAACACCGAGAAGCAATTTTCACACCAAGAAGGAAGATGGGTGACCTTATGCAAGCTAGACTTGAAAGCCACAATGTCAGCTATACTCTGCTGGTTAAAACACATAAAATTCAGAGGGCAGAAGCAGTGGCCATGCTTCAAAACTACCATGCAGTGCACATTAACAAGTGTTCAGTTTAAACCAATGATAAGAAGGATTTGAAGCACAAAATAATCCCAGTCAGGGTAGGTTCAACAATAACAATAAATTCGGAATAAGAGACAGCAGAGGGGAGCTGGAGATGAGTATATAAACTTGATGTTTAAAGAATTTCAGGCAGGAGCTAACAAGAGCTGAAACCAAATGGTGTTTAGAGAAATGGAACAAGTGAAGGACTGATGAGCTGATAAGTAGCAAACTAAATTATAGAACCAGATAACGACATGGGAAAGAAGGATGAGAGGGTGAAAAAATGCAAGACAGATCCTACCTTTTGTGTTTGATTTTATAAGGACTTGTATGGTAGGTTTCTTTTCTGAGATTAGAGAAAAAAATAAGTGATTATTCAGAAAAGAGAAGGATGAGCTTTGTTTAAAAAAATGAATTTAGAATAATTTTGAAACACCTAAAAACATATTAAGTGATTAGCAGAGTTACAGTTATGATAAAAGACCAAAAAGTTGAACTCATTTTGCCAATTGACATATGTCAGTTTCCTTGTTCCAATCAGTTATCCACAGATACAGCAGTGCTATAGGGGACAATGATGCCCAGTGATGACAGAGGACATGGTAGAAACAAAGCTCTCCTACTCATTACTAAGTGATATTTAGATGACTTCTATGCCATGCCTGCCCTGGCTTCGTTTTTGTTGTTGTGATAAAATCTCCAGACATAAAATAACATAATTTGGTGTTAGGGATTTATTTCAGAAAACATTTCCAGGGTTTAGTACATAGTTCTGGTGACATACAGAGGCAGACATTTGAAGCAACAAATCACATTACATCCACAATCAACAGCAAAGAGTTAAATGCATACATGCATACTTGCTTCATTGCTTTCTCTACTTTCACACACTTCAGGACTCAAACTCAGGGAAAATATCACTGACTTTTAGGTTGGGTCTTTCCATATCAATAAAGAGATAAAGAGACCCCCCCAAGACATGTCTGCAGGACAATCTGATCTAGATAATTCTGCATGGTGATTATCTTTTCAGGTGATTGCAGGTGGTGCCAATTAAAGTCAACTATCACAATGCTATTTGCAATGATGTGTTTGTGTTGGATTGTTGTTGAAGCTCAAGCATTTTCTCTAGTTGAATATCCCCCCCACCACACCTAGCAAATATTCTGTTACTAAATATTGAGTAATAAGAGCTCTTAATGTAGGATTTAGGCATTCCTTAGATTCTAAGTCTCCTTAGATCTTCTAGTACCCTCCTTGGAATTGCTTGAATGATTCTGTGACAGGAAAGGTGTATGCTATCAAATGAATGTGTGGACAATAAGATCAAGTGCAGTGAAGATTTTAATTTAGTAATCATTAAAATGACTCAGTGATAAACAGAATATAGCCAGATATAAAGGAATAAGATGGGATAGAGAATACTGATAGAATGAATAGAATATAACAGAATATAGTGATATGTGTTGCTGTTGTATATAGTTTCATGAACTATTCACATAGCTTAAAGTGAACGTGCCAACCCTTACTCTATTCAAAAGTAATGGGAAACGGGCTTACCAATGTCTCAGCTAGGTTTGTACGTTTATACCATGTATTTTTATGAAAGATTAAATGCTAATTCATCTAGTGTTCCATTAAGCATTTCCCCTAATGTTCCATTTTCATATTATCCCTATGCAGATACCCTTAAATGTATTATTTGGCATTTAAAAATTCAACTTTTCTACCGTATCATATTTTAAATATTGTATATTCTATTTTCTAGCATATTGTATAAAACATCTTCAAAAAATTGTGTTACTTTAGGGTAAGTAATTTATTTTAGTCTTATTTGTAATGCTTATTTCAATATTTGATGATTTGTGCTTAATAAAACTCTTTTATTTTCTTTGACTAAGTGTATAGATTCATTAATACAATAATAAGATAAATAAAACTTTATTTAATTTTTAAGAAGAAAAATATTAAAATGGTGCATCACAACCAGGTGCTATTACAAAAGTTATTCTGTTCCTTAACAACAAATGTGTGAATCCTGGCTCCTCGGCAGTCTGCTATTGCCCTCTTTCTGGAAAGCTTTTTGCTGTCTCTTTGAGAATGTGATTTTGGCATTGAAACTCACCTGTACCGATATGTGTCACCATCTTCCGTCTAGCCAATGTTGGCACATCATTGAAGAACCCTGATGCTGTTGTCTGCCCTGCAATGCTCCAGGGACCAAACTTTGTTAGAGCCCCTTCCTTCTTTCTTGAACATTCTCATCTGCTTATTGAATGTAGGGAAGAGCCAGTGAGAATGGAATCTTGCAGCTCACTCTTAACCTGACCTCCTATGATCAATGTCCACGGTATCAGAGCTATTTATGTGTTTCAGAGCACAGCCATCATAATTCAATTTGTAGTCTCCATGAGTCTATCTAACTTTAATAGGACACCTAGATGTGCTACTTTCTTCAACTTCCTCATGTGAACAAAGACCAAAATCCTAATTAAAATATTATTAGCACCATTTAATCTTGTATCTAAGTGCACACATTGAAAAGGTTTTCAAAAATGCTGACTCTATAGTAGCAGGAAAAGATTTGCATTGTATTATTAAATTTGCCACTTTTCATTTTGGAAGTAGAGGTGGACAGTGAAGCCTCAGAAGAGAAAAGCCCTAGCATATAGTCAAGATCAAGGCATGAGATTCTTCATTTCTTAAGTTCAGCACTATGCATGTCTTTTTAGTTTTTTCTTAACTAAAATATTATAATATTGTATTTTTTTAAAAAAAATCTGAAAGCTATTTCTCAATTTTCTTTGACAGAAGACTCAGTTAATGAGAGATATTTTTAAACACTTACTTATAAGTGACATTACTGATGCTTTGTGTCTGTTTTAGTAAGCTGAATACCCATCACAATATAAACAAACAGCTAATCTTGGATAGGATAATAGAAGAGAGAAGACTTACCTAAAACAGGTTTCATATAGCAAACAGCAACCGCAACTCTGAGATCAGGAGCAGGGATTTGACATTTTAATTGATATTCCTGTATTCCCTTCGGTTATGATTTCACATGGTATCAATCTGCTGTAGTGACAGAAATTCCAACTCCATCAAAATGACAGGGTTTTCTGCAGAACTATAAATGTGCCAGTAGTTACATGCAGATACCTTTCTACAGTGGTGGTAATTGGCTTTTATGTCAGACTCTCTCAAGGACAGGGTCATAATCAGGTTCTGCTGAGTGATTGAGATTCCGTAGGGCAAAGTGGGAAATGAATTAGAGGACATTATCTGTGCAGGTTACAATTGCGACTGATCAAATGCTGACAGATTGATCAAAAGGGGGAAAAGGTAGTGTTTGGGGAAGTAGGTGTGAGTTGCTAGGAAAGTTCATTTCCTTTCCTTCTCTTGTCTTGAAGGAGGCTGGCTCCATATTATTCAGTTATTGAGAGTAGCACCCTATTGGATCCAAGTCCTTGTCCTTATCATGAGAGAACTAGGGTGCGTTGGATAATGTGGCCCCAGGACCTATTCTGCTTCTTATTACAAAATTATTCTTGGGATAAAAATTTTATCTTGAGATTTAGAAATTTTTATGAAGCAAAACCCGATGTTTTGTAAGGCGCATTAGTATTGCCATAGTTCTGGTTCATTGAGGAAAAGTAGCATGAAGTACATGTGTTTTTGAGAATTAGAAAACATTTGTGGACGGTTTTATTTTGCAAATATTTTTATATCCATGTGTCTTACTTGGGGTTTCTGTTGATATGGAGAGAAACCATGACCTATGCTGGGGGTCTTATAAAGGAAAACCTATGCTGGGGTAGCTTTCAGTTTCAAAGGTTTAGTCCATTATCAGCTTGGTAGTGCATGGTGGCACACAGGCAGACATAGAACCATAGAGAGAGCTGAGAGTCCAGCATCTTAATCTGCAGGCAACCTGAAGTGAGCTGGGCATGGTTTCAGCATATATGAGACCTCAAAGTTTGCCTCCACAGTGACATACTTTCTCTAACGAGGCCCTACCTACTCCAACAAAGCAACACCTCCTAATAGTGCCACTACATTTATTTTATGTTTTCAAAAAAGATTTACTTTATTTTAATTTGTGTATATATGAGTGTGTGTGAGAGAGAAAGACAGACACACACAGAGAGGGAGAGAGAGGGAGAGAGATAGAGAAAGAGAGAGAGAGAGAGAGAGAGAGAGAGAGAGAGAGAGAAATTTGTGTTCCTGTAGGTCTAAAGAAGGCATTATATCTCCTGGAAGTGGAGTTACAAGCTGTTGTGAACAGCACAACACGGGTGTTGGGAAGTGAACTCAGATACTCTATAAGAGAAATACAGGTTTTTAACTGCTGACATATCTCTACAATACAAGAATTACACTGTAGGGACAAAAAAACCTATTTTATACCTTAGGAAATATTTATAATTATCTTTGACTGGTATAGAGAATGCTTTTCGGAAATATTTATGATTATCTAGCTAAGCCATATTTATTATAATATATAATATTATATGATATTTATATATGATATTATATTATATATATAATATTTATGATTATCTAACTAAGCCATATCTTTGACTGATACAGAGAAGAGCAACAATTCATACCCCTCCCAGTTTTTGTAGCACTCTCATTTGCATCTAGCTTTCTGTGTATATTTTATACATCTTTTCAGCATTACATAAGGCATTTCTCTTTCTCATATTATTTACACATATTAAAATTCTGTAAGAAGGCCTTAAGACGTGGAGATATGTCTAAACTTGGTGGGGTAGAGATTAGCTCATGATATTTTGAGTCCTTTAAAAGAGATATTTTTGATGTGGAGATGGTTTCTGAGGGATGTAATGGTGCAAATAAACCTATCAACATGTGATAAACTGGCAAGAATGTTCTGGCAGCCAACACAGATTTTTACAAACTGCTAAATAGGATCAGAATTCTCAATAAAGATGCTTGCTCATTTGCGTTGAGCTCTTGTACTTACTAAATGAAAGCAGATATTTAAAAGGCATATCCTTTGGGGGCAAGAAGAGAGAAGATCAACTAAGGACAGCATTTATAAACTAAAAAAACTGACAGACGGGGTTGGTGACAGGGTAAGCAGAGAAAGGTGAAAGCAGAGCTTGATGTGGAGAAAGCTATTGTGCAGCATAGTTTCCATAGGCAAGGTTAGCCTTGAAAGTGTCATCATTTGGAGGAAACAGATGCCACTGAAAATAGCAACAAATATGTAATTAAAGACAAGAAGATTCATGTGGAGTCTATGATTCTCTACACCCTCCCCATCTCCATATTACCAGAATTGTGAGCCAGGACAGACGCTTTACATTCTTTAAGTCTCACCAAGAAATTAATCAAGCTGCCCACAGCCTAGTTGTAACAGAAAGAGGAATGAAGAAATTACCAGTAAGAAAACAAAACATCTGAAAAGTATTGAATCTCAAACGGTATGAACATTTTATCTTCAGGAAAATGCAAACGGTCTAAAATAAATTTAAAAGACTCATTTGTAATCAGAGAACTATAAACTCACTAACCCTGAGACACTACAAATTTAGATTGGCATAAAAACAGGTGAATTGGGGGATAGGGGAGATGGGGAAAGAGAAGGGAGAAGGGGAAGATTGGGAAGATGGGGAAAGAGAAGGGAGAAAGGGAGGATTGGGGAGAGCTTGGGGGGATGGGATAATTGAAATGGAGGAAGGGTGGATATGGGAGCAGGGAAAAAGTTATCCTAATCAAGGGAGCCATTTTAGGGTTGACTCTAGAGGGGTTCTTAGGTGTCCAAGGGGATTTCCCCAAATAGTTCCGTGGGCAGTAGAGGAGAGGGTGCCTGAACTGGCCTTATCCTATAGCCACACTGATGAATATCTTGCATATCACCATAGAACCTTCATCCGGCGATGGATGGAGATAGAGACAGAGGTCCAATGGACTAAGCTCCCAAGGTCCAAATGAGGAGCAGAAGGAGGGAGAACATGAGCAAGGAAGTCAGGACAGTGAGGGGTTCGTCCACCATCTGAGACAATGGGACTGATCTAATGAGAGCTCACCAAGGCCAGCTGGACCGGGAATGATGGATCATGTGATCAAACTGGACTCTCTGAATGTGACTGACAATGAGGGCTGACTGAGAAGCCAAGGACAATGGCACTGAGTTTTGATTCTACTGCATGGACTGGTCTTGTGGGAGCCTAGTCTGTTTGGATGCTCACCTTCTTAGACCTGGAGGGAGGGGGGAGGACCCTGGACTTCCCACAGGGCAGGAAACCCTGACTGTTCTTAGGACTGGAGAGGGAGAAGGAGGGGGGGGGAAGTAAGGGGAGTGGGGAAGGAATTGGGAGGAGGGGAGGAGGTGGAAATTTTTAATAAATAAATAAAAAAACAGGGTTAACCACAACAAAAGAAAGAGAGAAATGGAAATTTTCATTTTACAATTGGTCAGACTGTTACTGAGTGTGGCAATTTGTAAAGGAATCTGACACATTCTAGACAGGAAAATTCAATGGTTTAACTCTGCTTTGTACATACTATCCAAACAATGATGTATACTTTATCAGCAGTGATCGTTAAATGTGTGTTTGTTCTATGAAGTTGAAGTCAGCATTGTAATGTGCAGGTCCTTGGTAGAATAGTTGTCAGAAATAACTAAAATGAAATTCATTATGAGGAATACAGAAAAAAAAGAAAAAAAACAAGAAAGAATAAAAAGATAGAAAAAAGTAGCTACTAAAAATAAGATATATAATAAAATAGTATCTCTATACCTTCATGCAAGAGTTTGTATATATGTAACGTAGTGCTAAAATTCATATTCTGGGCCTGGAAAGATGGCTGTACAGTTATGAATGCTTGATACTCTCACAGAGGACCCAAGTTTAGGTCTCAGCACCTACCTTGTGTGACAATTTACCAGCCCTACATCTCCATCTCGGGAGAAACTGATGTGAACTCATGGGCACATACCTATACATAGACAGGCACATATACATAATTCAAAATATAAATTGTAAAAATAATATTTCCCAGATTCAAATCTGTTTGTCCAGGAAATGTATCTGTGAAATAAACATCATTATGGCAGAAAATGAGCTGCAACTATGGAATGGAAAAAAGAAATTGATAAGAAAATAATAGTGAGCTATGAAGTCAGGTTGATGACTAGCCAGAATTCTTAGTCCCGTTTGCACATGAAGAAGCAGAATGGGCAAATTGCAAGAGATAATCTGAAAGAAAGGACAAACTGGGTGTGGTGACTCATATCTTTATTTCTAGCACTTGAAAGATGGAAGCAGGAGGATTGTTAGGAGTTCAAGGCCAACCTGGGTTACAAAGAAAACCTGAATATTAAAGTGAAAACAAAAGGTGACAGGAAATGGAGGACTGCGTCTGACACAGTGACATTAACTGGTACTCTTCCAGACCAATGGGAGAGCAGATGCACTCCTGAGTTAACAACAGAAGAACAAAGAATGTGTAGGGTTATGCTGTGAAAGTCTTGTATTGGGCAGAAGCTATGTCTTAAACTCAGACGTAAGCTGAGTATAACCTTAAGGAGATGTATAAGACAAGTGGATTTGAAGCAGAATCTCTGTGGTGATTACTCATGAAGTAGAGAAGAAAGCACTACCAACTGGACTACTGCTGCTTGTGCTGCTGCTGCTGATGGAAAGGTGACATCTTAGAATCTGGGCATGACTGGTGCTTCTGATTCTCCCTGGGGTCCAGTGGTCTTATGACAAAAAGCGAAGACAGTAACCAATTTGGAAATTTCTCTAAGGCAAACATATTTTAGTGGGAAATATGTTTTCCAAACTGCAGTGTTTGGTTCAGCATAATTAACATGAATTATTCAGGACAATTTCCTAATGCTTATTACATTTGAGAGCTTAGCTGGGTCTTAACTGCCCTCAAAACGTAGTCAGAATATAAATTTCTTAGTAAGAGGTGGAAAGCAGGTAGTTTGATTAAAATGTAATATGTGTTTTGAATTAACAATATTCAGGCTCTTAATGAAATGACTTTAATAAAATTATTTAATAGAAATATAGTTTCATAACTATGGGCCAGTGCCTACTCCCTCTCTTCCTAATTTTTACCTGTAACCCCTTACATATTTAATTCCCTAGTTAATCAATAAGCTTCCATGGGAAAATATAGAGCTTATTTTACAGTTCATGTTAAGTTTGGCACCAGCTGAAGAGAAGACTATATTTTTAACCTAAGTAGAAAAAGCACTGTTTATCCATGTAACTGCTCCTGTTTGTCATATTGATATTACAAAAGACCTGTATCTTTCTGAACCACTAGTTTCATTCCCTCAACAGTTGGTTAAATTCCAACAAACCATAAAGTCAAAGAAGCAGTAAAAGAATGGTTTATCTACTACAGTAGAGATGAAAAAACATACTTTATTTATTATTTGAAAAATTGATACTTCACATATTTTGATATTATCCACCTCCTATTATTTCCCTAAAGCTCCCTGTGAAATTCACCAACAGATTTCTATCCTGACAATATCTTTTTTATTAATATGATTTTATTATCTACTACATTCAACTTGTACCCATACAATCAAGACTGTGGGGCCATCACGGGGCACAGGCATCTACTATGACCTCTGTCTCCAGAGAAAAGGGTAGATGTGTTTTTTCAGCCATATCACACCCAGAAGTCAGTATTTCATGGCTTTCCTCTCCATCCACAGCTATTTTTTCTGCACCCTCTTCTATGTTCCCTGAGACTTGTCTAGGAGAAGGTAGACATAGAAGACCCATCTATAGCTAAGCACCCACAATTATTTATTTTCAGCACTTTGACAAGCTAGGAGTCATTAACTATTGCATATCACATTATAAATTTCGCATAGTATAGTATATTAACTATTACACATAGATTGATTTTAAGCTCCCCAAATATGAAGTCTCTTCATCATGGAACAAACATTGA
Source organism: Myodes glareolus (assembly GCF_982192425.1). NCBI lineage: Eukaryota > Metazoa > Chordata > Mammalia > Rodentia > Cricetidae > Myodes > Myodes glareolus. Next base: position 33,117,254 of record NC_142031.1, on the reverse strand, counting down.
GCCATACCCTTGCGGTTGCTCAAGTGGAGTAGGACACAAGCAGCTTCCTAAGAAGCAACACACTCTTCTTTCCTAGCTTAGGTTTCCTTGTTATAGTTGATTGCTACCTGAGCCTCAGAGAACTCACTTCTCTATCTGGTCTTGGAGAGTCAGAGATGAGACACAGGAACTGTTTGAGGGTGTATATTTTAGATGTAAAGCAGTGATGTAATTGCTCCTGAGAGAAGCAATGGCAGGGGTATCTGCCAATGCCTCATGGTCCACTGAGATTAGCAATTGTGTTTATATTTCAGTGACATCAAGGACTGTCACATTTTTTTGTAGAAAAAACAAATGCTTATTTTTTCTCTCATTGAATATTTATTGTTTATTTTCTATTATGTGAAATTACTCCTAATTATGTGTAATGTTTAAAATTGGTAATAGAGAAAAATCCATGGGAGCTGGAAGAGAAGAATAGAGGGTAATGGGGAAAGAATATGACCAAAATACAGTGTTCACATGTATGAAAATGTTCAAAAATAGGGAGAAAAAAATCTAGACTCCATCAAAGAAAGAACAAAATGAAGAAAAAAAAGAAATCATTTTTGAATATGTGAAAGGAAAAGGGGATATATTGTACCAAGCTTTAAATATATGAGTGAAAATAAACAATTACTATTTAACTAGAAAAACTGAACTCTTTCAATATCACGTAATTTTGAATTCTATTTGGAAGAATACACAAACTATATATAACAGCTAAGCCAAAAGTATTAAATAGCAATAAATTGACTATGCTTCAAAAGATATTAAAATCTTACAAATGAAACCTAATAACCAAAATGTAGTATTAAAATATGCTCCCCCTAGATTCATAATGAATCTATATCGAGATATCTCCTTCCTTGTTCTCTAAGCCCATCCTTCCTTCAACTCGAGAAATCTGATGCTAGAGAAATTCCCAGAAATCCACAAAAATAACCCTAGCTAAGGTCCCAAGAAATAGTTGAGAGGATGCCTAAATAGCCTTGGTTGGTGCTTACCTTGTTATTATAGAACCTTCATCCAGTAACTGATGGAAGAAGGTACAGAGATCCACATCCAAGCACCAAGCCAAACTATGAGAGTCCAGTCAAAGAGAGGGAGAGGGAATTATATAAGCAAAAGGGTTCAAGTTCATGATGGGAAAACACACAGAGACAGCTTGTCCAAACTTGCAGAGCTCACAGAATCTAGACCGAAAACTGGGGATCCTGCACTGGATTGAATCAGGCCCTCTGCATGTGGGCATCAATTTTGTAGCCTTTTCTGTTTGTGTGACCAGGATCTAACTCTAGTGTATGAGCTGGCTCTTTGAAAACCATTCCATATGGTGGAATGCATTTTTTACCCTTGGGGTGTGTGGGTGGGTTGGTCCTGAATGTGCAGGCCTTCTTGACTCCTATGGAAGGCCTTATCCTTTCTGAGGAGCAGATGGAGGGAGTTTGTGAGAGGTGGGGGCGAAGGATATAAAAGGAGGTAGGGGAAATTGTGGTTGGCATGTAAAATGAATTTAAAAATAAAAAATAAAAAGTAAATAAATAAGCTTTCAAACAAATCAAAACAGAATGAAAAGTACTAAAATGCAATTAAAGGCACAAAATTAAGTATGGAATTTGTTAGCAATGTTGTGCCAATGTTAATTTTTTTATTTAGTTCAATTATCTCTGAGAATATAGAATGATAACCCAATAGGATGCAGATATATATGTAAGAATTTCCCCTGTTAACTTTGTTTGCCAATGTTCCAAAACTAAAACTATTCCATGGTGAAAACTTTTTATAAATTGTATGTGTGTTTATAAGATTGTTAGCAAGGCGGTGGTGATACATGCCTTTAAACCCAGCACTTGGGAGGCAAAGGCAGGCGGATCTCTGTGAGTTTGAGACCAGTTGGTCTACAAGAGCTAGTTCCAGGACAGGCTCCAAAGCTACAGAGAAACCCTGTCTCATAAAACCGAATACATAAATAAACAAAATAAAAATAAATAAGATTGTGTGCATGCACATGCTCATGTATGGTTCTATGTGTAGGTATGAACATGAATCAAAACTGGGCAAGTGCAATCACCTGTAACTCCAGTGACAGGAGATCTGATGCTGTCATGTGGGCGCCATTGGTGCTTTGATTCACTTATATGGTATGCACACACACACACACACACACACACACACACACACGAGAGAGAGAGAGAGAGAGAGAGAGAGAGAGAGAGAGAGAGAGAGAGAGAGATGGAGAGAGAGAGAGAGAGAGACAGACAGACAGACAGACAGACAGAGACAGACAGAGAGATGGAGAGAGAGAGAGAGAGACAGAGACAGAGGGACGGAGAGAGAGAGACAGACAGACAGACAGAGACAGACAAAGAGAGAAGAGTTTAAAAAGTCTAAATAAAGCTGAGCAGTGGTAGCACACGCCTTTAATCCCAGCACCCTGGAGACAGAGGCAGAAGGATCTCTGTGAATTCCAGACCAGCCCGGTCCTCAAGTGCTAGTTCCAGGTCAGGTAACAAAGTAACACAGAGAAACTCTGTCTTGAAAAACAAACAAACAGGAAAATAAATAAATTTAAAAAACAAAACCAAAAAAGTCTAAATAAAGAAAATTAAGACTAGATTTAGTATGGCAGACTTTTTGTTTTTTCTTGCTGTTTTTGTTTTTCTTTTGGTGAGGGAGATCAAGCTCAGGTTGGGCAAATTAAACAAACACTCCACCACCACAAATTTTCCTCACTTAGAAATAAGGGGTTCAAGAATATATGTTTTCATAATGTTTTGTAGAAGCAATTACTATACATATGAAAAAAAGGTTTTATCATTGGCATACAGACACCCATGTTTAAACACATCATTAAAAGTATAGACATGAACATGAAAGTGTTTGCAAGAACTGTGAGGAGGGAGATAAAAAGCAGGTGGTATGTGGTAGGAGTGAGTAGGGAGGTAGAGTCATCGGCGTGCAACTGTCTACGAAAAAGTTTAACTTCAAAACAAGAAGAAAAGCAAGAATTTCTTACTAGGAAAGAAAGTAGATGGTAGCAAGGAAACTTATGACCATAAGCAGTTGATTGGCAGTGACGAGGCAGGTAAGTTTATAGCAGGACTGTTAAGCGAGTTCATGACTGTACACAGATACAAAGGCCTGAAGCTCCAAGGACCTTAAAGTGCCTGGGAACTCATATCAGACTCCACAGACTGTAAACCAACAGCAAACCATTTTCTGTTCTGTGCCTTAGATGTTGTGTTTATCAGAGATACTAGATATTTCAAGTCCTCATTAAAACCAGGGCAGCTCACTGTGGTTTTGTGATGTGCTATTTTGTTCCAGCTTCCATTTTTATCAGAGCTGAAGACTTCTGAGGTGTTTTAAAGTTGCTTAGAATAATTGGCCAAATCCTTCTGTGTTTCCATCAGTTTGTATAATTAGGTTGGCTCCTTTCCCCTCTAAGCCTAGCTGGAAAAATGACAAAGGATGAGCTGTTTGTATATCATTAATCTGCATCCTCGTTAACTAAAGTAAGATCTTCAGTCAACAGGAAGATGGGCTAATGATGGCTCCTGGCTGTTTGATTGTTTACCGCTCCTTTTGTCATTTTTCACCCTCTGCATCTCTTTGATTGAGCCAATTGTGAATATAGGCAATCAATAAAACTCCAGGTGCTAGAATTTGGCACAAATCTTGCATATAATTATGTGAGACTGTAACTTGGTCCATCAACGAAGGATTTAGGAACATTTTTAAAGATTAAAATAAGAACAAAACCAAAATGTTTGGAAAATTTTAAGATAATACAATGTATTTATTCTATGACTATGTATATACTGAATTAAGAAGGGAAGAATATTTTGATTGAACAAATAAAATTTATGGATCCAGAGAGGCATATTCTAGATGTATACTAAGTATCATTCCCAGGATGCACTCTAGTGACATCTGTTTCATCTATAGGTCATAAGAGAAGGACTTTATTTGTGCAGTGAAAAAGATATGAACAGTTTTTATTCATTTTTTAAAAGGAATTTATTTTAATAGTGTGTGTGTGCGTGCTTGCATGTGTGTGTGTGCGTGCTTGAGTGTGTGTGTGTGTGTGTGTTCATGTGATGTATATGTGATGTATATGTACTCCTACATAGATCACTGGATTTCCTGTAACTGCACTTACAGGGTTGTATATTGCCCTGGGTGAGTACTAGGAGCTGAACTCATTCCTCTGGATAGGCAGCATGCACCTTTAATTACTGAGCAATCTCTTTAGACTGGAGTTTTGGTAGGTTTTCATTCTTTTCCACACATAGCAAGAAGAGACACACATTTCTGGAAACTTTTCTTTTATTTTCAAATATATCACATGAAGAGTAAGTACTTGGTATGCATCTTATCCAGTCATCTACACATTCTACACATTATAAATAGCTTTTCTTTACAGGGTTTTCTTTAACATTTAATAGAGGAAAATGGAATTTCCAGAACTTTGCCAATGTTTGTAGCAAAATACACAGAGTTATTAGATATGTCTATAATAAATTAAATACTTTGATATTTTAAAACTGTTTTAACTTCAAATATAATATTCAGGATAAAGTTGGTAACAAAGGAATAATAAATAAAAACTCAGCAAGTGGAAAGAAAAATCAGTTCAGGGTAAATATGAATAGTCTTAATGTAGCATGACTAAATTTTGAAGATCAATTACTAAAAGAAATAATCAAGGGTATTTAGAGTGCATTCTTTGTTTAATGACTTGTAATTTTAAACTTTTAAAAAATCATATTTTTCTCTATAAGGATCCTGTCATTTATAAAGAAACCGTTTAGATTTAAAAGAAGTCTAAAGAAATAAAAAGTTGTGATCTCAAGTCACTTAAAGTCTATGGCTGTAACTGAGCTAAGCTAGTCTCTGGAGTGCAAAATCTCAAGTTCAGGATTTTGAGTATGTGGAATGTTGGGATAGTTGGTAACACATTGCATCTCCAGGGAATGTCTGAGCAACTGGTCCTTCTATATTGCAGAGGACCTCAGTTTGAGAAAAGATGTCTCTGGTGCAGATTATTCACACCTGGCCCTTTCAGGCAAAAGTCCATTGGAGCCTTGCTCCTCAGCGTTGATGCTGTCACTGTGGCAATGGAAGTGACAAAGATAATGAAGAGCCACTGAGTAAGCAGCTGTTGCTCTACTGTCCTTGCTGTGTGACTCAGAATCTGGGAAGAAAACAAGAGAGCAGAAGTGTGTCGTACTCAGCAGGTTTGATCTTGGAGGGTGACTGCCCTATGCCTCTGAAACTGTTACAGTACTGAGCTTCCTGCTTCACAGATAAGTGAACACAAAGTACTACAGTGGGCAAGGTAAAGACAAAGCTTCCCATTTTTGCAGCTTTTTATCAGCTTATATATAAAGACTAAAGGATATCTTTAACTTCTTACCTATTTGTTTATTTTATTTAGCACCCACTTGTGTGTGTGTGTGTGTGTGTGTGTGTGTGTGTGTGTGTGTGTGTGTGCGCAAGTGAGTATGGAGGCAAGAAACCAAATTCTGGTTTCCGTCATATCTGTCCTGTTTTTTTTACCAGGGTACCAGGGTGTGTCACTGGCCTGAAACTCACCACATGGGTTAGTCTATCTCCAGGGATCCACCAGCCTTTGACTGGTGGGTGCTAGAACTATAAACACCCAAGTTTTATGTGAGTTCTGGAGATCAAACTAAGGTCTTCATACTAGGCAATCAAGCACTTTGTCAACTGAACTAGCTCTTCAACTTACTTGGTTATTTGATTTTATTATCACAAGGCCATTTTGCGAATAATGAGTTTCATTACAACATTGTTATACATGCATGGCATGTGTTTACATTATGTCCTTCCCTACTGATACTCTCTCATTTTCATTAATCCCTTTCCTCTTCTCAATTATGACTCCTGTTTATATGTGTTTGTTTATGTGTGCATGGATACATGTGTTCCTGTTTTTATGTGTGTACACACAGATGAGTGGGCATGTCCAATGTGATTTTTCTTAGGGTTATTTACAGAAGTGTGTGCACCTTCACCTTCCAGTTAATATATTTTACTCTTCCTCCTTTTGTTTATCTTACATTCAACTGACACTATCAAAGCACTAGTGTTCTGCTAGGCATAGTCACATGTACACATAATCCTAGTACTTGGAAAGTGAAGACTGTAATAATTAAGTTAAAACCTACCTGAGCCACATAGTGAGACACTGTATCAAAAGAAGAGGGTAATGCACATATTACATAAAAACAAGGAGAAGGATTTAGATGGGACAAGGTTCATGTAAGAGGGTGAATAAAGACAAATTTTAATGACAAACATACATGTAAACACTATACTGAAACATCCCTTTGCATTCTAACATTAAAAAAAAATAGGAGTGGCCTAGAGTAGCCCAGTGGTGGAGTGCTTTGCAGGCAACCATGGTGTTCACTAAGAAAAAAATAAAGCAGTTGTAAAGGTAGGAAGAACAGAAGTAGTTCCCTTGCCAACCTGCTCAATAACTACATGCTTAGAGGGTATAAGTTACTGGGTACTGTTTAGCAATATATGGCAAGAAAATGGTGGAGGTAGAAGAAGAATTTGACAAGTAGCTGTTGCAAGGAAAGGGCTGCTTGTTTGTCCTCACTGCCCAGAACTGAAATAATCACACAAAATATTAATTAAAACACTGCTTGGTCTATTAGCTCTAACTTCTTATTAGCTAACTCTTATGTCTTAGTTTAATCTATTTCTATTTATCTGTGTATCACCTTATGGCATTGTCTTATCGGCTAAGTTTCGAAGGTATGTGCTACTCTGGCATCAGACCCACGGTGTCTCTCTGACTCTTCTTTCTTCCTCCCAGAATTCAGTTCTGTCTTCTCTGCTTACCTAAGTTTGCTCTATCAACAGGCCAAGACAGTTTCTTTATTTCATTAACCAATGAAAGCAGCACATAGACAGAGAGACCTCCCACACAATTTCCCCTTTTTGTTTAAACAAAAAGGAAGGCTTTACCATAGTAAAATTACTTATAACAAAACAATTATCAAGCAAGAATTGCAGTTACAATATTTATATCTACTTTATCTTTTATCATAACTAAGGAAAACTATAACTATAAATTCTTCAACTTCATCAAAGACTCCAGAAGGATATAATATTAGCTATGTAAAAAGGATCTTCATTGCATGCAATTTCCAAAACTCTAGAACTGACAGAGATATCTCGCTGCCTGGACAATCACTCAAAGTTCTTCCGTACCATTGGGGAATCCATCTTTAGCCTACTGGCCCATAGTATCCAGCAGACTTTTCCATGAAGCAGGAAATTTCAAAGACAGTTCCACCTATATTGACAGTTTGTCAGTCACTTTCTTCTGTGTCCTGCAGAATATCTAGCAGACTCCTTCATGAAGAGGGAACCCTGAAGATTGTCTCAACTGTAAGCAAGTTCATCAGTCATTGCTAGTGGGTCTTGCATGTCCAGTTTATGCAGCAGTCCAAGAAAGAGCAGTTTCTTGCCCAAATGTCTAACCAACACCATAAGGGGACTCTTTGATACCCATCTTCCTCTTGAAGTAGATTGGTACCTTCAGGAGCAGATGTTTCTCATTGTCATGAAAAGTCTTAAGTTCTAAAACATTTAAAATGCCATATTCTGAAGGTTTCTGGATTATTTGAAGAATCCCTATCCATGTGAAATACTTCTCTCTACATCTAGAAAATCTTACTAACATGACTACAAACTTGACTATTACAGATGACTATCTATTAACCTATATTAATTAGTTATTAATTACATTTTTAAATGAACTACACAATCACAATACCTTAATCAAGAGCAGAAATACATATACATATAACAAAATTGACCTTAAACTTGTATCAATCAACCATGATCCATACCAATGCAAATTATTCTAACGATATCATATCCCTCTTTAAATGGAAAGGAACATTTATAAACAATATTTGGGAATATGGGCATAGTTTTGTTCATACTTCTTTCTGTTTCTTGGGGGTGCTGTTAATCAGGTATTTCATAGTGTATCCTGTGTGTTAGGTTCACTTCAGTCATCAGTTTGGTGAAGTAATATTTGAGGTTGTTCACGGCGACCTTTTAGGGGGGACATAGTCTATGAAACCATATTTATCTGAAAGTATTCCACGGGTTCTCATCTTCTGTGGAGATAAAAGAAAAACCTCTTCCAAAGCAGCATATATTTAAACTCAAATTTTTGAATCAAGATACCTTTAGAACACAGATGCTGGTTTAGCTTAGCAGCCCATACAACAAAATGTCTCTCTTAGCTCCTTCACATAGTCCAAAAATTTAAAGAAAACACAATATACTTAATCCAGACTTTCTGTGAATTTTCCAATTTTACATGGCTTATATTTCTTTACTAAGTTTAATCTATGACTATCTGTACTCTGTTTCTTGCCATCAAGCAAGCCACAGCACCATGTTCACAAACCCAACTCAAATGCTTTGTAGCCGAACCTCCTGCCTGAGACAGTTGTCTTGCTGGCAGCCTTGCCCAGAAAGCCTGCATTTCAAAATGGCACTGCTTTTTTTCTTCTGCGGCTGCTGAGTCAGGAAAATCTCTCTTAAAGGAGTTATGGAATACTGCCAGCAAATAGGAAAAAGCTATGTTAAACTCTGTATTTTTATGTAGAATTCCTTTTTAAGTTTTCTTAGGTTTTATGTGGATTTAGCACATCTACGTTGGATCATGCCACATTGGGTGCCAATTGTTTCAAGGACAGGGCTGCTTGTTTGTCCTGTGTAACATGAAGAGCCTGCTTGTTGGGGTTTATGTCCTTCCCGTCCCCCACAGCTGACAAGCCCCAAAGAAAATCACACAGAGATCTCCATATGTTATACAACTGATTGGCCCATTAGCTCAGGCTACTTATTAGCTTTTGTAGTTTATATTAACCCATTATTCTTATCTATGTCAGCCACATGGCTTGGTACTTTTCTCAGAGGGGCAGCTCACATCCTGCTTCTTCTGTGATCTGGGCAGAACTGCGGAGGAGCTTCCTGTTTCCCAGAATACTCCTGTTCTCATCATCTCGCCTCTAATTCCAGTCTTGTTGACCTACCTATACTTCCTGCTTGGCCAATCAGGATTTATTTAAAACATTATTGACAAAATACAGACAATTCTCCTGCACCACTTCCCCTCTTTTTTTAAAAAAAAGGAAGATATAGTTCATTTTGGGGGGAATATGGGTGTAGTATTCCAGGCTACTCTGGCTGGTTTGGGGGTGCTGATAATATTATGGGGACCTAAAGAAAATTTAGAATTATCATCAAGTCCTGACTGGAGTATCCTGTGAGTCTTGATCATCTCAGGCAGCAGTCTTGAATCTGTTCTGGATGTAGAACTCTGACATCTGGGCCATCTCTTCCTACCAGAGATTCTTCAGGTGGTCTTCCTTGATCAAACCTGTTTTGTCAGAGATCAGAATGAATCCACAGCCTCTCATTTTCTGTGGAAACAAAAACAAATTCTGTTGTCCAAAGTAACATACATTTTGACTTCAATTTTGAAGCCATGGTATTTTCAAAATAACCTATCTTGGATTAATTCTGCAGCATTTATAAGCAAATATATTTAGCAGCTGTTGCTTCTTCCTCAGCATTCAAACAATTGAAAGAAAGTATAATAGCATACACTATCAAGATTCTCTGTTTATTTTCCATCTTTATGTGGCTTTACTTTAACCTCTATTTCTTTTATTTTTATTTTTTCACTTTTTGTGATGGGTTCTCTGTATATCTTTGTCCTGGAATAACTCTGTAGATCATGCTATCCTTGAACTCACAGAGATCCATCTACCTCTGTCTCCCAAGCTTTGGGATTAAAGGCATGTGCTACTACACCTTGAAAGCACAGGGATCTGTCTGTCTCTGCCTCCCAGGCATTGGGATTAAAGATGTGTACCACCACAACCAACTACTCTCCTTCTTTCTTTATTTTAAGGATTTTAACCTTTTTTTCAAGTTTGCACATATTTTTAACTCACTGTAAACCATTTAGAGGTTTTCTTCATATTTCAATCTCTCTTTACTGTATATCTCTCTTTTTCTGATCACATGAGTCTTTATAGAGAGTATTAAAGTCGTAGATTTGAAGGCTGGATCCAGTCCATTTCCTAGCTTCCCAACCTCATGGCAGAGGTACTGGCTGTAGCAATTTTTATTGCTACAATTCTATGGCATTTTAAGGTCCCTGCAGCATTCTACTCACAGACCACATTCAAATGCTTTGTTGTCAGATCGCCTGCCTGAAAGAGTCAGAATTTGCCCTGGCAGGATGGCCCAGAAAGCTGGCATTTTAAAACGGCACAGGTTTTTTCCTGATATGGTTGAAAACTTAAAGCATGTGGTCAGCTTTTCATCAACACTCAAGTGTTTCATAGCAGGACTTCTTAAAGAGCTGCAGTCCTGACTGCCCAGAACCAAAATAATCACACAGAACCTATATTAATTAAAACACTGCTTGTCCCATTATCTCTAACATCTTATTGGCTAATTCTTACATCTTAGTTTTACCCATTTCTATTAATCTGTGTATTGCCATGTGGCAGTGGCTTACTGACTAAATTTTGGTAGCATGTCTTACTCTGAAGGTGGATCCATGGTGTCTCTCTGACTCTTCTTTCGTCCTTCCAGAATTCAAATCCATCTTCCCTACCTACTTAAGTTCTGCACTATCAAAAGGCCAGGGTAGTTTCTTTATTTCTTTAAGCAATGAAAGTGGTGTGTAGTTTGAAGGACCTCCCACACCAAGTAGCATTGAAATCATGAAGTCTAAAGATGCTACTTATGGTCACTCTTTATTTTTTCAAAGGGACCAGTCTGATGCATAACTGACAGAACCAAGAGTAAGGTAGAAGCTGGAAGTATTGGGAGGACCAGGAGACAGGAAAGAGAGCACCTATCCTGACTGATTTGGAATGTACAAGAATGATTATTCTGTTTTTGTATTCAGGACACATAGACTAGAATAGATCACAAAACGGGCTGTGTCTATGCATGTGCATTTTGATTTTAGGAATGCTAGATATGCCTTACTTTAATATAAAATTTTCTTTAGATTAATAGAGATATTTTATTATAAATTATGTAATCAAAGGTTTAAAATTAAATTATATATTTTAAATAATAGTTTCTATCAAAGAGTTTTATAAAGAATGTTAGCTAAATGCATATTTAAATGTCTAATTATTACATATGAGAATAAACAGAAAAAATTATCAATATTCCTTCCCATTGAAAGAGAAAACAATTTTTACCATTAGCTAAGTGAATTTCTAGATATTTATTTGAAGATATAGGGAAAGTGTGCATGTAGAATTTCATGAGATATAAAGAATTTGAATAATAAAGATATGTCTTTATCCAGGTGTAGGCCACCTGGCATTTATAGTCTTTCCACAGATTTGACTTTTGATCTTCAACCTTATCCAGCAAGTGTTTCAGGCACTGAGCTGTAACCCTAACCCAGGCTCTCTGTTTTATTGGGATGATCTCTATGAATATGATTGATGAAATCTGAATACACATTATGTGGTGAATTTGCATGTGGATATATTTTTGTCAGTTAATATTCATTTTAGTTAGGTCACAAAATAATGAATATAATTATGAAATTGCTTGTTCTTATTCATAGTCTCTGACCCTACCTAATCCTCTCCTTCCATCACTGGTACCATATCTGTCCTCAGTAACTCTCATTTTGCTTTTATGTTACCTCTGTGCATATATATGCAGACATATAAGAATATTTGTATATGTACATATGCTCATACACATTATATTTTAAAGATGAGAAACTGACTAAAATATTCCTATAATATTAGACAACTATGTATGACTACTTAAATTGTATATTTTGCCTTTTCTCATTTAGTTTCACCTTGTTCTTTTACAAAACTACTCAATACTGTATAATGACAGAAAGAATGTACTTTTGTCTGTCTGCTCTTCCAACTTGGAACTCACTGTTGAATTATCATTCATGTTTATTGAAGTTTCTGCCCTTTGTGTATTACTGTGTAAACCTAGCCATGACTAATACTAAGTTTTTTCTTTTTAAATACACCCAGTTCTTTAATCTAGATTTTGCCAACTTTTCTCTCCTCAAGTTCATTACCTCAAGTTTTGATGTATTAATTGACTGTTTTTCATTGTTACAGGTAAAATAAGGATTGCAGTTCATAAATCTTTTCAATAATCCAACATTGCATATCTGTACTAGTTAACTGTCAACTTGACAGTTTAGAGTGACCTAAGAAAGGAGACTCGATTAAGGAAATGATGGATTTGATTGACCTGTGGGCATCTCTGTGAGAAATTATCTTGATTACAATTCATGTAAAAGAGACCAGCCCAGGGTGAGTGGCACCACTCCCTGAGTAGGTGATCTTGAGATGTGCAAGAAATTTAGCTAAGTTTGAGCCTGTGAGCCAACCAGCAAACAGTGTTCTTCTGTGGTTTCTGCCTCAAATGCCTGGAGCTCATGCCCTGGCCCTCCTTAATGAAGGACTGTGCTCTTTCTTCTCTTAAATTACTTTTACTTACAGAATTTTATCATAGCAACAGGGAGGAAACTAGAATACTCCAAGTCTTGGTTCTGAATACAGGAAGTGCAACCATAGGTTATTTATTGGAATTTCATGGACAGGCCATCTGTCATTAATCTTAGACTCCTTTTTTTCTACATCAGATTCTCTTACTTGGTTTAATTAAGGATCATTTTATTGACACTGATGCTTTATTTCCTACTTGTAAAAACGTGTCTCTTTTTAAAGTTTAAGTAGAAAAAAAAGAAGTTGGCTAGTATAATATTCTTGCTCACATTTTCTTTCCATCAGCACTTTGCACTTTCTGGTGCATTTTTCTCTGGCTCAGGAATTGCTCTGAAAATGTCAGTGACCCAATTATTTTTCCTGGGTAATGGCTTGCTTTTTGCCTAGCTGTCTCAAACATTTTTTTTAAAAAAAATTTCATGCATTAACCAGATTATTTACCTGTGAAATTAGATCTGTATTTGCCTCCTGATATTTGAAGGACCTTACTTTATTTGAATCTAGGTGTTTTGTTGTTGTTAGTTTTTTAAATATCATGAACTTTTATATTTGTATCTTTTTTAAATCTAGTATGTGTTTTATGTGTTGACATGTGAGAGAGTGTACATATAACACATTTCTACACATGTGGATATCAGAGAACAAATTCAGGTGCCCATCATTGTCTATGGCCTTGTATATGACAAAGTATATTGTTTACCTCTGCCTATTCTAGGCATTTGCTCTTTTAAATTTCAGTGATTCTCCTGTCTCTGACCCCCCATCTCTCTGTAGGAAAGCTGGGTTTAAAACAGACAGGTGTTTTTGCATTTAGCTTCTACATGGGCTTTTGAAATAGAACCTTGATTCCTCTTGCTGTGTGGTAAATACTTTTCCCACTGAGCCTTTTCTTTAGCCTTTAACTTCATTTTTTTTTTTTTTGGTTTGGTCTTCTATTACTTGTGAATATTTTGAAATGTCATCTGTTTGGCAATTAATCCAAATATACTTGCTTTCCAATGGCTGAAATACATACATATAATCTTTCATGTTATTTATTATAATGTTATGCTTATTAGTACAATTGATATGGGGCTATGTGATGGCTAATCTCCTTTGTTGACTAGATTTACAATCACCAGAGAGAAACACCTCTGAGTGTTTCCAGAAAGATTTAACTGAGATGGAAAGACACATCGTAAATGTGGACAGCATGACCAGACTGAGTGGTAGGCTGAATAACAAAGAAATATGGAGAAAGTCATTTTTTTCTGTATTTACCCCACTCTATTTCCTAGATACTACAACATCCCAACACCATGCCTCTTTTATGTAATGAACTTTAAGCCACAAGCCAAACTAAAACTTCATTTCTTAAGAAATGCCAGTTATTTTTTCACAGAAATGATAAAATGTAAATAATACATATGGTAATGACAAAAAATTATCTCTATGAAAGAAATGCAAATCTCCACTTTAAGATATATTAGATAAGCTTTTCCTTCATCTAGATGTGTTTACAGTTTCTAGCAGGGTCTTTGGTTCTATGCATTATCTTTAGTTCTGTATCTTTATGACTTCAATTTTTATATTCTTTTAAGCATTTAATTCAATTTTTTATTGAATTCATTAAAAATATAGCATTGATCCCTGAACCTTTGGAGAAGCATGTGTGACACAGATGTCAAATTTAGAGAGTCCAGAAAACATGTAAGAGTCAGAGGCAATGGGTGACTACAAGAAAATAGAATTTTCTGCACATAAAATGACGGTTGCAAACATGAACACACAACACCTATGACATGTGTTCAATATCAAGTCAGAGAGGGGATACAGGATGGTAGTTCTTCCAATTGAGAAGCAGAGAAAGAGACAATCATTTTAAAGGGTGCAACCCCTAGTAGGTCTACCATGCCCTAGTGGAAGGGCATACACCCAGTATATGGGTAGCATGCAATGGACCTAAATTTGGAACTAAAATAGAGAACGTGAATTTGTTTGAGTTGAGGGCAGGAGTTGTAGCTAAGAGGAGTAGTGGGAGGGAGCATGAGTTTGATCAAAATACATTGCATGGAATTCTCAAAAAGCAATAAATAAAAATGCTACAGAGAATATAGCATTTTCATAGATATGTCTTTCTCCCTGAAGCTTATAGTATATCCAGTACATTATTCATCACTTGTATTCTTTATTATCTTTGTGTGCTGCTGTCATATTGAAGGAGGCATTCACTGTGTTCTTTGACTTCAGCTAGTATACAAATATTATGAGGGAAGGCTTCTTTTTTCTTCCACTCAAAGGCAAAACCGCCTGCATTTCAATTATTTTGAAAGGCCTTCTCTGACTGTACACATACAGCTGCTCTCTGCTCTAACTGGTCCTTCTCTCTGGGGTTTCGCTCAGCTATGCTCACCTTGTCTTTATCCTAAGCTGCATTCTCTCAATCCTTTGCTTGGATACTGAAAACACTGTTTTGTCTAAAGCCTCTAAACTGCAGTACACTACCTATTCTCATGGTTGTTTCTTCTTCTCTGCTTATTTGTCAGTTAAATTCCTTTAAAGAAATGTCTACTTATGTAACCAGAGTCGGCTCATTCATTTTCTGGCCTCCCAGACTGAAATAATCACCAGAAATTGTACTAATTAAAATCCTGCTTGCCCAAACACTTAAGGTTCTTGCTAGCCAGTTGCTATATCTTATATTAACCAATTTACATTAATGTGTGTATCACTTCGTGGTTGTGGCCGACTGATAAGGTTCCATTTAGTTTACAGCTTCTGTCTGGCAGTTAAGTTTCTTCTCTTTGACTCCACCTACTCTCTCCTCCTCTATCTGCTTAGAACTCTCCTTTTGCCCTCCTCTGCACTTCAATAGGCTCAAAGCAGCTTCTTTATTAACCAATAGTATTCACAGCATACAAAGGGGATTTCCACATCATATTTAGATCACAAGCATGTCCCAGTGTTGTTTAGCACCTCATTATCAAATTAAGATAATCAGGCCTTTTCCTCCAACAAGAAGCTTGAGATCTGTTTTCTAAATGTTACCAGGAACTTCCATGTTATAAAATTCGTGACTACAAAGAGACTTGAAATTAATATATTAGTCTACTGTTGTTTGTTAGGGTCTTGTTAACTTCAATAAATTCTTACTGTTACTTTCATTAAATATGTTGTGGTGGTCAGAATTAGAATTACACTTCACATATTTCAATGCTTAATCCCCAGTTGATGGTATTTTGAGGAAGTGTGGCCTAAGTGGAGGAGGTGTTTCACTGGGTAGAACTTGGTGGTTGCAAAAAGCCCACACCATTAACAGTTAGTTTCCATTGCCTCCTGCTTGCAGACCAAGCAGGTCTATTGCTGCTATTGCTCCAGTGACATCCTTGTGCTCCTGTCCTGCCATGGTTGTAGGCTCATCCTCTGTAGCTGTAATCTCCACTAACCCTTTTTTCCTATAGTATTGGTGTAGTGTCACAGCAACACAAAAGTAAATAGGATGTATAGTAAAAGCTATAATATTAATTTATTTTCTATATAGGTGTTAGTCAGTGGAATAGTCAATTTTCTCTGGATTCCATCACCAAAATAAGTAATAAATAAATAGTAGTGTGAACACAAACAAATATATAAATGCATGCCATATCAATGTGGAATATTTGTATTAGTTTTAATCAGATGAAAGCACATTACTCAGTGGCTTAATTACTTAAAACACTTAAGCTAAGTCATTACTTCTCACAATTTATTTATAATTGAATTATTTGCAATCCACTTTTCTTAAGAAAAAAACTTACATATCAAGAGTTTTTTCTCTTTCCAACACTAACCATTCTAAGAGTTCATCCAGGGAAGATTCAGTGTTAATGGATTATACTATTTGAATATTAAGCCAGAATGACTTCTTCTTCTCCTTTCTAATTTTCAGTTTTAAAGAAACCACTTTTCCTTTTAATTTGTTCAAATTGCTAACATTGGTTTTACCTTCTCTAAGTAGATTAGCTTGGCATATGTAATATGTCTTCTAGGTTGTTGTTACTGCCATTAATGATAGAGACGATTAAGAGCTCCACTTTCAAGGACTGCCACCAGACAATAAATAGGCCCTTCTCTTGGCTCTAAAAATGGCCTAGGGAAGGCTTTTTCTCACAGTCAATAATGTTCTATTAAGATGGGAACTGAAAAACGACCTGTTTTTGAGAATAAAAAACAAAAATTCATTTAAGTATAGAAGTATTAGAATGATAAGACCCTTCCCCAACAAAATGAAAAAATTAAAAAGATTATAAAGAATCACAGAAAGGGCTAAGGACATTGGAAGGACTTGATCTCAGCTGCCAGCACCCACATCAGGTAACTCGCTACCATGTATAACTTCAGCACTTGTGAATCTGTTGCCATCTTCTGATATTCCATGGGCATCTGCATGCATATGTGTATATCAACACTCAGACCAGCACACATACAGACAAAAAGATTAAGTAAATCTTAAAAACACAAATCTATAGAAACCTGAATGTTATAACCAGAGACTACAGTACATAAATTAGGAAAAAAAGATCAATTGGCTTTCCAGAATCTTATTGTCTCTAAACCAGTGCTTATAGCAAAGCTAAGACCCTCTTGATCCTACTACCTGCTCTATTTGAAACCAAAATAATCTTTGTTCTTAAATGTGACCAACTTGCTTTCTCTTCTAACTTATATTTCACTAGGAATGGGGAAACTCTTTAAAAGTTGATTTGGCTACTTGGCAACTTGAGGGAGGAAGATCATGTTGGACACCAACATGAGCAACTTGGTGAAATTCTGTCTCAAAGTAAAACTGAAAACAAAAAAAAAATGGGCCATAGAAATGACTCAGTGATTAAGAGCACTCTCTGCTTTTACAGAGTACCCATTTAGTTCCTAGAAAACACATGCAGCTCACAATCAGATGTAACTACAGCTCCAGAGAATCCAATGTACTCTTTTGGCATGCATGGGTACTGCATACTTATGGTACACACACACACACACACATGCACGCACACACACCCGCACACATGCACGCACACACACACATGCCAGGCAAACCATTCACACACATAAAATGAAAATAATTAAATAAATAATAAGGTGAAATTAAGTTAGATGACAGATATGAATAAATTTTTATGGCAGAAACTACCTGAAATATTGCCTCTATTTCCTAATTATCACATATAGTTTCACTATTATTCTAATTATACTTCAAAAGTAATCTTATCTAATTCCCATAATAGTCCTGCAATAAAATACCAATGTATTAATCAATCTGCATTCAATGGGTATGTTTGTGTATATGTGTTGTGTCAGGTGTGTGGTACCCAATTTCATATTTTAGATCCTTATTTTCACAATTTTTCTGTTAAAGAAATAGTTTCAACCTGCCATTTACAAAGAAGAAATAGAATTAAAGAAATACATAAACAATTAATTCAACAAAGACTCTGAGGAGTTTAAGCTAATGTCTGGCCTCCAAGCATGAAACTATCTCAAATGTCTTAACAGTTCTAACTTTACCAAAGTGACATAGCACTAAGTTTTACACATCTTTTATCTTTAGATCATATTCAGCAGGATTTAGTGGCTTACACACTGTACCTTTGGAAACCATATTAAAATTAGATGTTTCAATTTTCTTCACTTCAAAAGAGCATTTCGGTAAATCTAAACTTCAGAAAAAACATATTTATTAAGTATATAATATATTATATTATATTATATAATAATTATTATTATATATAATTAATTTTATGTGTGTATGTGGCTGCCTAGTGATAGTTGTTAAACATATACGCATAGTCCCTGCAGAGACCTGAAGAAGGCCCTTGATCTCCTAGGTCTGGACTTACACATAGTTGTGAGTAGTATATAGGTTCTGGGAACTAAACCTCGGTCCTCAGCAAGAGCAGCCAATGATCTTAACTTAACTTAAGTTATTTCTTTAGCCTGGAAATATGATTCTAATTTGTGTTCCATGAGTTTCATTTTTCAATATAGCGAATGTACATTGTACTTCTCTTAGGAGGTCTTGGTGTTACAAAAACTGAAAATGTAGTCTTTAGGATTTTGTTTGCTCCTTAACTTTCTGAACTCTTTTCATTGACAGTTGGAAAAAGTTACTAACCAACTTTCAAACTACAGTCTTGTGTTCTTCTTAATATATTGATGTCGAGCTCTGTAATTTAAGTGGTTTCTCACTAAGAAAATTAGTATAACCCAAATTACTTAAACTGCGCCCACACAGCCAAATTCTCATGAACTTGGCCAGAGAGACTGGGGCATCTGATTGTGGAACCTGTTATGCCAGGTGCTGAGTTCTCTGTTATAGTGATTGGCTCCCCTCTCTCCAGTCTTGCCTATGTGTTGGGAAGTGACTTCTGGCATAAAAAGGATAGAGACGATTACATTTACCCAAATGACCATACCTTTATATTCAGCTCTCATTCACTTTCTGAGTTTTAGTGAATTCCATAAGAAGGAAGTCATATTGTCTTCCTGATGAATCTGGATGAGTTTTAGTGACTATGCTGTATTCCACTGAAGCATTGGTCCTAAAAGTAGATTCATCTATCCTATGTCATATACTCCAGTGGATCATGGGCCCTTAAAACAAGGAACCATCATCATAACTGCCCTGATAGTTTGAATTTGCTACCCTGAGTCATTTGAATGGACAAGGTAAAGGAAGTCCTCAGATACTGTAAGTTTATCCAGCTTCTCCAATTTCTATCCCAGGTCCAAGACTTCTATCTGAGAGACTCTTCAACCAACCATAGCCCCCTTGCTTTCTTACTGAATATGTATAAAACTCAAACTAAAAATTCCCTAGTGGTCCTCAGCCAACCCCCTAAACAGTAGTGACACTAAATGGACAGTGCTGTATTGAATCATTAGATTTGAACTTGGATATTTATGAACCAACAGTTAAGTGAAAGAGATGGCAAGTTGCCTATGGCTATATAAGTCTATCATTACTTTTTAAGAAAATTGAATTTTGGCTTATCATTTCAATTGAAAGTGAAGAAGAGTGTATTTATTTTATTTAGAATTCATACTTCATACTATCAATCTCTCTGCTTTATTTTGTTAATTAGGCAAAATCAAGCCCAATAAAGAAATAAAGGAGAAAAAAGAAAGAAAGAAAAGGAGAGAAAAAGAAAGAGAGAAACCTCTTATGTGTTTTGCTTCTGGACATCTTTGAGTGGTACTTTATAGGATTTACACAACACTCACTAGGTTTCATAATTAAGTTTTTAAAGGAATTAGTCCAATAAAACAATTATAGCACAGAAAGACTTCCTGGGACACTTAATCCAAGTCTATCCCCAGATTAAATATAGTTTCCAGAGAATGAGATAAATACAATTGGAATGTGCTGAAGATGTCCAAGGCTGACATAGAGAGTAAAGATTCCAAAGCACACCAATTCAATATATAAAATGCACCATGGTTTTGAGTACTCGGACCAATGCATAATACTGTAATATATCAGTTGCTTTTCTTGTTGGAGTGACCAAGTGCCTGACAAGGAGGAAGTTATGAAAGGAAGGATTGGTTTTAACTTACAATGTAATAAGTTGAGTCCATCACAGGATGGAAAGCATGGGGGCAGGACTGAACTACATCTGTCGTTGTTGAGTATAAGGCACCTTGTTCACATGTGGGTTGGACAGGAAGCAGAGAGATAAATGAAAGTTGGCCTGGACTGTAAATTGTAGGCATCCCTAACACCCACTGCTACTCACAAACACACACACACTCCAGTATGTTACTTTCTGTAGTCATGCCTTTCCTTCTGAAAGGCTCCATAAGGCCCCAAACAGTGCCATCATCTTGCAGAAACAAGTGTACAGACCCAAGAGTCTTCTAGGAAAAAAATTCCATCCAGGTCATAACAGGTAGTGATATAGAGATAAAAGGCGACATCTTTCAAAAACATGTTTGTAATATTAACACCATTAAAAATTTATATGTAAAGCCAAGAAGCCCAAAAAACAGGACAACTATAATATTTGAATTTTCTTTTTAGGAAAGAAAAATGTTCTGATTCTGGCTAGTGAATGGGACTTCACAGCTTCACGGAGCACTTAGGTTGTCCCTTGGGGCTCTGCTCCCCACTTCCTTCTCTCTATGCATTCCATTGACACAGAAGAAGCCTTGGCATACATGTCTGCATTCTCTGTGCCCAGGCTGCTTCCTTCATATAAATAGCACACCATTGTTAAAAAAAAGAGCTCAATGAGTAAGAAGAAGAAAATTATGATGCTGTGTATGATAATAGTAAAGTAAGAATGTGTACTTAAGGCTTTAAGATTTAGGAGTATATATTTATTTGGTATTGAAACTTTTAAGTTGCATACACCCAGAAGTTTTAGGGAATTTTCAGATTGTTAGAACTTTTGTTATTCATAAAATAAATAAATGTTTATAATTAGATCAGAGTTCCAATCATGTTGATTTGAATATTGCTGTATGGTGTACTTTCTTATCTTTATGATCTTCAATGTACTGTATAGAAACACAAGTGTACAGATTAAATTGTAGTAAATTATGCAGTAAGTGACTTATTTCAGGTAATTTGGAACATGGCACAATTTTCCCCACACTCATTCCATCTGCTAAGAACAATCTCTTTAACTAGCCAGCCTCTGATTTTAAAATTTCAGCTGAAAAAGCATATGCATTAAGATGTCCAAGAACCATGCATTAATGGACTGAAACAGACCACAGTTCTCATGTCTTAGCACTTTCTGAAGTACACATAATGGATGCTAAGTCTACAAAACCAGCCTCTGACCTAAATAAACTCAAAGCATTCATTCCAGTGGAAATTTCCATTAAAAATAAACAGAAATGCAGACAAAAATGTGCCTTTTTAACTTTAAATAAATTATGGCATAGTATCACATTCATAGTTGGATAATTACACAGATAAAAAAACACTTTTCCAAGACAAAAGTATGTGAAAAATGAAATAAAGTATAAATACCCATATATTGTTGAGGTATTCACATAACTTCATAAAGACTAAGCACTGTCATCTCTGTATATAACATTTTCATAGGTTTCAGTACAATAATTATAAGATCCACTACCAGCAATTTTCAACTTAACATCATGGTTTTAACATTTGTTTAAAAAAAATAGCAACAGTTTCACCCAATTTAAGTGTTAAATGCAACATCATTTATTATATATCTGTGGATGATATGTCTGAAAGTGGTATATACACTACATAAGTATGGGCATATGCTCTTGAAGATCAGAGGAGGACATTGGGTGCCGTACACACTTACTCTGTATTATCTTCTACCTTTGAGACAAGTTCTCTCATTCATATAGCTAGGTTAATGGTTAGTAAGTCTGCTCAATCTTCTTGTCTGCTTTTTCCCTTCCTCTGTAGCGCTGGGAATTAGCAAGTGTTCACAAATGGGTATTTATGTGAGTTCTGGCATCTGAACTCAGGTTCTTTGGTGACAGATTTCTGTCCTGCCTGGTCCCACAGTTGTTCAGTCCCAAAGAAACACATAGAGGCCTACATTAATTATAAACTGGTTGGGCTTGGGCTATTTGCTCAGTCTTTCTTATTAACTAATTCTTGCATCTTACATTAACCCATAATTCTTGTCTGTGTTAACCATGTGACTTGGTACCTTTATCAATAAGGCATTCTCATCTTGTTTCCTCTGTATCTGGGTGATGACTGCAGACTGAGACTTCACTATTCCAAGAATTTCCTTTTCTAGTCACCCTGCCTATACTTCCTGCCTGGTTGCCCCACATATACATCCTGCCTGATTACTGGCCAATAGACATTTTATTAAACCAATACAAGTGACAGATCTTTACAGGGTACGAACCATTGTCCCACAGTAGTTCTTATGCTTATAACAGCATACACTGTCTTTGGAATATATCTGACAAAGCAACTTAGTGGAGTAGGGGTTTGTTTCAGCTTACAAACCCAAATTTAAATCCATTATAGCAAGGAAATAACAGCGGCAGAATGTTGACAGAAATAATCATATCACATCCATAGTCAAGAGAAGAGAACAGCAAAATCATGCATTAGGTCAATGCTTAGTTTCCTCTCTCCAGGTCACTCAGTCGAGGCACCAGCTGATAAAATGGTGCTGTTCATATTCAAGGTGAATCCTCCTTTGTCAAACCAATTGAGAATATCTTACAAATGACGTTGTGACCACAAGCCAACTTAATCCATAGATAATTCCTTAGAAAGGCACAATTTTTAGACTGTGTTGGGTTTTCATTCACAGGTCTTTAAGAATTAAGCTGTCGTTCTGGTTTTCATTATGTTTTTGTTGTTGTTATTTATTTTGCTTCGTTTTGAAATAGCATAGAATTATTTTGTTTGTGCAAATTGTTTATAGGAAGAGAGTAACAAACACCAAAATGTCAGTGTTATCTTCCGTAGTTACCATAGACACCGATTTCTAGACATCTTTTCTTGCAGACTCTGACTCTTCAATAATTAACATCAATTTTTGTACCATTGATTTTCGTGGCATTTGGTGTTTTTGCATGTATATTCTAATGAATCTTTTTACCATGACACCATTGGTTTGTTTGTTTGTTTATTTATTTATTTATTAAAAATTTCCACCTCTTACCCGCCTCCCTTTTTCCTCCCCCTCCCCACGTCCCCCTCCCCACCTCCTCCTCCCTCTCTAGTCTTAAGAGCAATCAGGATTCCCAGCCCCATGGGAAGTCCAAGGTCCTCCCCCATCCATACAGGTCTTTAAAGGTGAGCATCCAAACAAACCAGGCTCCCACAAAGCTAGTCCATGCAAGAATTAAATCCCAGTGCCATTGTCCTTGGCTTCGCAGTCAGCCTTCATTGCCAGCCACGTTCAGAGTGTCCATTTTGATCACATGCTCCATCACTCCCAGTCCAGCTGGCCTTGGTGAGCTCCCATTAGATCGGTCCCATCATCTCAGTGGGTGGACGCACCCCTCGTGATCCTGACTTCCTTGTTCACGTTCTCCCTCCTTCTGCTCCTCATTTGGACCTAGGGAGCTAAGTCCAGTGCTCCAATGTGGGACTCTGTCTCTATCTCCATCCATTGCCAGATGAAGGTTCTATGGTGATATGTAAAATATTCATCAGTATGGTTATGGGACAAGGCCAGTTCATGCACCCTCTCCTCTGCTGCCCAGGGAACAATCTGGGGATCTCTCCTTGGATGTGAGAACCCCTCTAGAATCAAGTCTCTTACAAACCCTAAAATGGCTCCCTTATTTGAGATATTAACTTGCCTGCTCCCATATCCATCCTTCCTTCATCCCACCCATCCCATTCCACCAAACTATCCCAAATCCTTCCCTTCCCCTTTCTCTCTGCCCATTTCCCCTTACACTGGTTTGATTCCCATCTTGGTGACAAGAAAAAAAATTGAAGAACTGGGGTCATTGATACACCATTGTTTCCTGGGAGGTGAAAGCAGGCATCATTCACTTGAACACTCAAAGATTTACACTACGTTTACCATCTAAAATAGAGTGCCTCTTCATAAATACTAATTAAACTAATAATTCTCTAAATCTTTTGTTGTTCAGATTCCTTTGTTTCCATGTGTCTATGAAACTTGTTTCCTGAAAAGTTAGAATGCATTTTTGCAACAAAAATATCAGAAACATACAAAAATATTGCTAAAATTGATTAATGTGATTATCTAAATCATTTGCTTGCTTTACATCAAATATCATCACTTACAATACATTTTATACATAAAAGTAATATTATTTTTTGCTTCCTTCTCACCTTCCTCAAGTTTTCTCTTGAAAATTCGTTTTAACATTGGTCATTATAATGCATGACTATCATCCTCTCCCTCAGAAAACAGAGGCAAGGAGTATCCCAAGTTTAGAGGCCAGCATAAGCTTTGAGACAGCCTCAAAAGACTTCAAAGTGAAAATTAGTTTTCATGAAATCTTAAGTCAGATATCTGGGTACAAAACACTGGTGTATGTTTTAGACATGATTTTAAATGAATGATTTATGCTTATTAATTAAAATATTTTCAATATTTCTCAGTTAATGTACATCATATTTCAAATATTCAAGTGATTCACTGCAAATGATTTAGAATGTATTCAAAAAGTAAAGAAATATTGAATTGTTGATGTTTTTAATGGGTTTCCTGTCAATGAAAAAATCAGAAGGAAAAAAGAAACAATTAAATCAAGTCATTGGTAATTAGTCATTCCTTAAAAGGAACAAAAATCACGTTGGGATGTTTTTATCCCATTTATTATTGATTTTTCTAAGTGGCTTTCAGCTGAAGGCAAATTTTAAATTGCTAAGGAATATCTTGCAATGTCCATACAAATTTTTGTTTTTGTGAATGTGATTGATGACATTTACAAGATAGGTAAAGTTATTGGTAAATGTAAATATTATATAATGGACAGCACACTTTCAAAACAAAATTTTATCCTGCTTTAAATTGCAATCGTACAATCTATGACTTTATAAAATATTAGTGAATGTAACAAGTATTGACACAACAAAAGGAAACTGTCTTATACATAAGAAAATGTCACTTAGACTAGGTTATAAAATGCTCTAGGTTTTGATTCTCTCATATCTGACCTCCAAAGAAGCTAGTTTCAGTGTCGCTGAATACATTATTTTCTAATTTCATCAATTACACCCTAACCACAAAACTACTGTAGGCAGCCTTTTTTTGGTCTTGTACTTCAATTCCATTCTTTTCCATTTTTCAGTTACTCTAGTACTTAGATCTTGAAAATGCCTATTTTGAGATCCTGCAGGTCTGGAATATGCCTATTTCCTTTTTAAAATTCTACTGGACTTCTTATCTCAAAGCAAGGGGAAAAGTCCCCATTAGGCAAAAATAAATCAGAGATTAATTTGCCCACCACAGTTTTATCCCAGCCAGACCTCCTACAAACTGGAAAACATCTCTCACAGTGAGGTCTGATCCCTGTCATACAGAATGCAGATGCAGATATGGATTGCATTAGAAGCATCATCATAGGTGTACAAGAGGCAGCTCCGTTAATTTAAGCAGATGCTAAAGCGCTCCAGTTTCCCTTTCAGCAGAGCCTTGGGCTTAGTGCCTCCTGAGTGATTCAAAAGAGTGAGTGCAATGACAGAGAATAAAGAGTGCTTTCCCAATTATCTGCATAAGCCTTCATTCAGCTGAATTGACATCCCTAATCAATTACCACACAGAATGATAGACAGATAGATTAGGGAGACTAAATAATGAAATAAGAATAGGATGCAAACATGTACAGAAATGCTTTATGACAGGGATGAAATTACAACTCATTAGAGAAGGTGCTTGCAAATATCAAAATGTGCAAAAAGTGAGTGAAATGTTCAAACACATTCTAAAATCAGAAAGGAGACAGAGATGCCTGCAAAAAAAATGATTTTTAGCTCACAAGGTTCAGTAAGATTTAGAGCCTTAAGATAACAAAACCAAATACAGAAGCACATAAAAGCAAAAAATAAAACTCATCCAATAAAATTTGAATAGGATGTTGAAACCACAGAGAGTACGCAAATAAAATTCTGAATTACCAGTATGATTTAGTGTATTTGCTGGTATTGATCTATAATTAAATATTCATAGATATAAAATTATAAGATACTGCGCAATACTTAAAACATCCAATACTTAACTGGAGATTTCATTAAACTTTATTGAAAAGCATTTGAAAAGATAAAACTAATGGGAGATTCATTGTGTTAATATAAATGAAGACTCAAAATCACGAAGATATTCACTGTCTCCAAATTTTATAGAAGTCCAAGGAAAATGCATCAGAAGTTTTTATGCATGTTGAAAAGCTAATTCTACACTGTGTGAAAGAAACTAAACACTGGTTGCCATGACAATTCTGTGAAAAAATAAAACTGAGAAAGCACACTGGTCTTTTCCAATCTCATAATTTTTGTAGAATAGTTGCACAGTCAATGTTATAGATTTAATAATTAATTATTTAAGACTTAGGCAAATGTTGACGTAGGCAAACACAAGCATAATTCATTTTGATTTCAGATAATAAGGCATGAGGGTATTGAGGTGACTCAGCATACAAAGACACCAACTGATAAGCCTAAGATCTAAGTTGAATCCCCAAGTACGATATTGGGAAGGCAGAGAACAGACTCCTGAAACTTTTTTTCCCAGCCTCCAAACTTGTACTGTGACAGGTGTTTATAATTATCTATATACACACATACAAGTCCAAAAAATAAAATTTAAAATGTACTAAAAATTTTCAGGTATAAAATAAGACAATATATAATAATACATATATAAATATATATAACAGATATTTGATTAGATAAGTCAAATTCTTAAGCTATATTGAGATGTCAAATAGGATAATTTTACATAATGGGATATAGACCATTAGATATTATTTTATTAAAATGTCATGTTGCTAAATATAACAGCTTGATTTTATTATTGAAGTATAAGCTGTGTGTATCTGTAATCTTGTATTCAAGGTTCACATATTTATATAGTAGAGCAAGTAAAATGACTGAAGATGAACAGATCAGACATGCACTTGTTTTCATGTATGTGTGATGGGATTTTGGTGTCACGTGGGGTTCTTATTTTCCAAATGTTTTTTGATATTTATTAAATATTATTATTTTTAAAATAAATTCATGAGAATCCTATTAGTCTGTAAGAAATTTAGTACATGAGTAAATTACTCAGAAATTTAAAAATCTTGAAAAAAGACTTTATAAGACAATATAGTATATGTGCTTTAAATTTTTATAGGCAAAATCTCTCTCTACACACACATGTGCATATATATGTGCTGGTATAGCATTTCCCCTATGATAATTTCAATTTAGAGAATTTTTCTTATTTTCATTATTTCTGTAAGTGATTAAAACAATCTTGTTGTCACATATTTTATTGATGCTCGGCAGAATGGCACACACCTTTTATCATTCCACTAAAGAGGCAGAGGTAGGAGGATATTTGTGTGTTCAAGTTCAACCTGGAATATATAGCTAACTGCAGGCCAGTCTGAAATATACAATAAGACCTTGCAATGAAAGAGAGAGAGAGAGAGAGAGAGAGAGAGAGAGACAGAGACAGAGAGAGAGAGAGAGAGAGGAGAGAGAGGGGAAGAAAGAAAGCCTCTTGATGGACTAGAAGAATAATTCAGCTGGAGATTATTTGCTACTCAATTGTGAAGACCTCAGTGAAGATTCCTACCATCCACATAAGAAAACATATTTGTAATCTCAGTACTAGGATACAGGAAAGGAGATATGAGTATTCCTGAGCTTCCTGGCCAGAAAGTCTAGCCTTATACAAAAATCTCAAGAATGAATTGCAGACTCTGGTTCAAAAACTGGGGTGAGGCTAACTGAGGCAAGCACTCCTTGTTAGCATGTGGACTTTCTTATGTAAAAATATACATAGATTGGAGAATATACATATAGTGTGCATGTGTGTATATTTGTGTGTGTGTGTGCGTGCATGCACGTGCAGATTAGCTGGTATTTTCTTGACTCCATTTGTAGAATGCATTCATTCCAAATGAGTTCTTTGGTCAAATGAGGGCTACTTGGTTAGATTCTGTGAAGAAGCAAAGCACACAGAGAGGAAGCCAAAGACAAATAAGTGACCAGATGAGAAACACAGAGGGAATATTACCAGGTAATTACAAAGTTCTCATTTTATGACTGGAGGAGAAAAGGCAATGACAAACAACAGCCTGACCTCAGGGTTCTGTCATCACTGCAGCCATGAAAAGCTGCAAACTGAATCACATTCACAGCGTGCCATCTGAGGCTAGGCTTTTCAACATTTTATTGCAGCTAAATTTTCCTATGTGTAGAATATCAAATTAAATGCAGTATAAAATGCATATGGTCCTTTGGGGTATAATAAAATGAACTCATGAAGCTGAAGTTCATTTTTCTGTTTTGTGAACTTGGGCTCATTTTGTTTAATGATAGCTCTGGCCTGTCCAGAAGAATTGATCACGACTTCCACAACACATCTTTTGTCCTCTCTTTGTGGCAGAGTGTCATGTAGACTAGAATTAGATGAGCAATTAAACTCTACTAATAAGAAATCTTGGTAATATTTCAACCTATTTGTCTCTGATGCTATGAGCCTTTTCAGACTACATGAAGGAAAATAGTTAAAGCCCATTTTTTTCTGCTTGAAATTAGCTTGACTAAGTCAAGAGAAAGAGGTTTGTCTGCATAGAAAATGTCCATGAGAGTTCCAAGAAACATTAAGACTCAATGAAAGTCTCAAACATCCAAATTCTTGATAGTGTTTACCCATGTTTCTCAGTCTCAGTATGGAGATTGTTGCCTAGTCTCAGTCTCTAAGACAATTATTCTACTTTCCACCAGCAATGTTAGGACATCAGACGTTATCCTTATGCATATCTTCCAGGATTTCTACTGAAAACTGTGGTACCCACAAAGCTTGATAATCCATTGTGTTGCCTTAATGGATGAAAATCCTCTAGTGTTCTATCTAGATATATTTGTTATGCCCATTTATGAGATAAGTGATACATGTCAGAACTTAAATTTGAAGCATCTATCTTAATTCTGAACTGGTTATCATTACCACTAATTGACTGAATGCTGGTTTGATATCTGCAGACCTGTGAAGAATGCCAGACACAAAGTCAAGCAGGGCTTGGTAGCTGTAATTTTCCCCCAGCAGGTTGGGTGGTTTGAAATTTTCTGTTTAGGTAGGGATAGAGGATTGCCACTCCTCAAACCATCTCAGACACAGAACACTTTTGACATGCTCTTATTCTAAGATGATTGACAGCCAGAATATATTTATGTTCTCCCATATCATCCAGGATACTCTGACCCCAAAAATGCTACATGGAAACTCCTACAAATAATAAAAACCTTCATCAAAGGTGCTGGATAAAAGATTAATTCAAAAATACCATTAGCCCTTCTATATACAAATGACAAATGAACTGAGAAAGAAATAAGGGAAACAACACCATTTACAATAGCCACAAATAATAAAAAACATCTTGAGACAACTAACCAAACAGGTAAAAGACCTGTATAATAACAACTTAAAGTCTCTGAACAAAGAAAGTAAGAAGATATCAGGAGGTGGAAAGATCTATGATACTCATGGATAGAATTAACATATTAAATGGACATTTTATCAAAAGCAATCTACAGATTCAGCATAATCCCAATCAAAGTTCCAACAGAATTCTTTACAGACCTTGAAAGAAAAATTCTCAACTTTATCAGAAAAAGAAAATAAAACAAAATCCCCAGGACAGCTAAAACAATCCCGTATAATGAAAGGCCTTCTGGAGGTAACATCAACCCTGATTTCAAAATGTACTACAGAGCTACAGTAAGAAAATCCACATGGTATTGGCATAAAAAACAAGACGTTGATCAGTGGTTTCTAATCAAATACCTGTATATAAATCCAAACACCTATCGACACCTGATTTCGATAAAGAAGACAAAAATATGCTTTGGGGTAAAAAGAAAGCATCTGCAACAGCTGATGGTGATCTAACTAGATATCTGCATGTAGAATCATGCAAATAAATCATATCTATTACACTGCACAAAACTCAAGTTCAAGTGGATGAAATACCTCAACAAAAAATCAGATACACAAAGCCTGATAAAGGAGGAGGTGGGTAATAGCCTTCAACCCATTGGCACAGGAAACAACTTCCTGAATGGAATACCAATAGTGAGGCACTAAAATGAACAATTAATAAATGGAACATCATGACTCTAAAAAGCGGGTAATAGCCTTGAACCCACTGGCACAGGAGACAACTTCCTGAACAAAACACAAATAGTGAGGCACTAAGATGAACAATTAATAAATAAAACCTCGTGAATCTAAAAAACTTCTGCAAAACAAAGGATACCATCAGTAAGATAAAAAGACAGCCACCAGAATAGGAAAACGTTTTTCTTTTATTAAATCTGTGTTTTACAGACAGATAGTATCCAAAATATATAAAGAACTAAAGAAACTAGATGCCAATAAACCAGATAAGCTAATTAAAAGTGGGTTACAGATCCAGAGAATCTCCAATATCCAAGGAACACTTTTAAGATGTTCAACATACTTGGCCATCAGAGAAATACTAATCAAAACCGCTCAGGTTCCATCATAAATCTGTCAGAATGGCTAAAATTAGAAACACAAATGACAACTTATACTGGTGTGGATTTGGAACAAGAGAAACACCCCTTCATTGTTAGTGGGAATGCTAACCCATACAACCAAATTGAAAATAAATATGTTAGTTTTTCTGAAAATTATGAGTCAACACTGAGCTATACCAGTCCTAGGCATATATACCCAAAGAATGTTCCATCCTACCACAAGGATACTTACTCGACTATGTTCATGGCATCTTCATTTGTAATAACCAGAACTGGAAACAACCCAGCTGTCCTTGAACAGAAAAAAAGATAAAGAAAATATAACACATTTACACAACGAAGTACTGTGTAATACTCAGCTGTAAAAAATAACATGAAATTTGCAGGTAAATGGATGACCTAGAAAAAAAAAAACATGTGAGGTAACCCTGAAAGACAAACATATGTACTCACTTATAAGTATATGTTAGCTGTAAAGTAAAGGATAATCATTCTATAATCACAGACCAAGAGAAAAAGGACTAAGTAAAAAGGACAGCTTAAGGTAAGTCTCCTTAGGAAAGAGAAATAGAATAGATTTTGTGGGTAAATTGGGGGTGGGTGAGGATGGGAACAAGAAGGATCAGGTTGGGGGTGAAAGGTTAGAGTCTTTTGAGAGACCAATGGAATGAGGGGGATATTGGGGGAAGGTAAAAACCCAATTCAATAGTTACTTCCAGGAATTCACAAATATTATCATTTTACTGACCTTCCCTGTCTTCTGAGTACCTTGTCCCTCTAAGAGACAAGCTCCATCCACTATTAACTCCCCCTTGCCAACAAAGGTAGCTGATCTAGCACCAACATTCCTCCTCTGCTTTCTCTCTGTTCATCCTTCTTCTGAATAGATGATAGATAGATAGATAGATAGATAGATAGATAGATAGATAGATAGATAGATAGATAGATATCTACTAAATAAACTAAATAAACTCTATTCCCAAACTCTCTCTGCAAAGCATTTGTCAGAACCCTCTAAGATCTCCTACCAGGGTCATGCCACCATGAACCTTTCAATGATGGTGACCCTAGTGAATATGAATGTAGATTTTGAGCCTGAACCAGCCACCTTCTGTGATGTGATATTTCCCTATGTATGCTTTGAATATCATTGGTTAATAAAGAAAACTGCTTTTTCCTGTTGATAGAACAGAACTTAGATAGGCAGGGAGGACTGAACTCAAATGTTGAAAGAAAAAAAGGAGGAGTTAGGGAGAAACTATGTAGCTCTGCCAGAGACAGATGCCAGAATTTTAGCTGGTAAACCACAGCCACATGGCGATACACAGATTAGCAGAAATGAGTTAAATTAATATGTAAGAGTTAGCCAATAAAAAATTCAGAGCTAATGGGCCAAGTGGTGATTTAATTAATACAGTTTCTACGTAATTATTTCGGGGCTAAACATCCGAAAATGATACAAGCGGCCTCCTCCAACACTTCTGTAAGTAAGCAAGACATCTTGTGGAGTGTTTAGGACACAACCCATCCACAAAACCCATGCCCTACAATTTGTCCTGCCTTCAAGATGTGCTGGAGTAAAGGTGGCACAGAACTTGAGGGAATGGCTCACCAGTAGTCATTGGCTAAACAGTGTTCAAGCTTGAGACCCATGCAAAGGAAGGATGCACACACCTGCTACTTCCTGAAGGTCGAGGAACCAGAGACTAGAAAGTCCAGAGACTTAGGAAGAACCAAACAATATGGTCAGGTGAGCCAAATTAAATTAGAGTACCATATGTAATGGTACTCTGCTATACTAGTAGAACAAACCTAGCAAAATCATCTTCAGATAAGCTTCACTCAGAAACTAATGGGAACAGATGCAGAGACTCAAAACCAAATATTACATGGATCTTGGGGAATCCTATGGGAGAGTGGAAAAAAGGATTGCCAAAACCTGTAGCAGCAGGTCATTTGTTGATTCCCAGCTGCTTAGCACTGAAATAATCACACAGAAACTGTATTATTTCGATCACTCCTTGGCCCGTTAGCTCTAGCTTCTTATTGACTCACTCTTA
Organism: Myodes glareolus; assembly: GCF_982192425.1. Taxonomy (NCBI): domain Eukaryota; kingdom Metazoa; phylum Chordata; class Mammalia; order Rodentia; family Cricetidae; genus Myodes; species Myodes glareolus. The sequence continues at coordinate 33,084,402 of NC_142031.1, read as the reverse complement.
CATTTTAATTTAATCCATCTCCATTAATCTGTGTATTGCCACATGGCTGTGGCTTACCAGTAAGATTCCAACTGGCATCTGTCTCCAGCAGCTCCATGGCTTCTCTCTAACTCTGCCTTCCAACTTCCATGCTATAGAAACTTGCTTAGTTTCTTTATTCATTAACCAATAAAAGCAATGCATAGACAGAAGGACCTTCCACGCCATTTCCCATTATCTGTATAAACAAAAGGAAGACTTTATCTTCAACATAATAAAATTGCATATAACAAAACAGTTATCAAGCAAGAATTAAAGTTAAAATATTTATATTATTTTATTTTTTATCATAACTAAGGAAAACTAAAAGTATAGTTATAAATTCTTCAACTCCATCAAAGACTCCAGAAGGATATAATTTTACCTAAATAAACAGGAAGTACATTGTAAGCAACTTCCAAAACTCTAGAACTGACAGAGACATCTCACTGTCTGGATAGTCACCCAAAGTTCTTCTGTACCATTGGGGCATTCATCTTCAGCCTACTGGCCCATAGTATCCAGCAGACTTTTCCATAAGGCAGGAAATTTCAAAGATAGTTCTGCCTGTATTGGCAGTCTGTCAGTAATTTTCTTCTGTGTTCTACAGAGTGTCTGGCAGACTTTTTTATAAAGCAGGAGCCATGAAAGACCATCTTACCTTTAGGCAAGTTCAGTAGTCATTTCTTTGTGGGCCCTGCATGTCAATTCAAGCAATCTAGGGAAGAGCAGTTTCTCACCCAAATGGCTAACAAACTCCTTAAGGAGCCTCTTCAATGCTCATCATCCTCTTGAAGTAGCTTAGTGCTGATAGGAGCAGATGTGTCTCACTATCATGAAAAGTTTTAAGTACTTAAACATTTTAAGTGCCATATTCTGAAGGTCTCTGAAAGATTTGAATAATACCTATCTAACTAAAATATACCTCTATACGTCCAGAAAATCTAACTAACATGACTACAAGCTTGACAATTACAGATGATTATCTTAACGTATATTTCTTAATTATAGATTACATTTTTAAATGAACTACACAAACAATATCTTAAACAAGATCATATATATATATACATATACATACGTATATGTATATATATAACAAAATTGACCTTAAATTTGTATCAATAAACCAAGATTCATACCAATACTAATTATTCATATTTATATCATATCTCCCTTTTAAATGTAAACAAGCATTAATAACAATATTTGGGAATATGGGTGTAGTTTTCTCCATACTTCTTCCTGTTAAAGGTTCTTTTGTTGAAATTTGAGGGGCTGTTCACAATGACCTCTAGGGGATCTTGTTCCCTCAAACCGCACAAGTCTGGAAGCCATTCACTGCTTCTCATCCTCTGTGGAAACAAGTAAAGAACCTCCTTTCCAAAACAACATATCCTTAGACCCAAATTTGGAAGTCACGATACCTTTATAATATACATGCTGGTTTAGCTTAGCAAACCATGCAATGAGATGTCACTCTGTACTTTGCTCATTCACAGTCAAAAAAATCAAAGAAAATACATTATACATTATCTAGATTCTATGTGAATTTTCCAGTTTTATATGGCTTATTTATCTTTATGCCTTTTAATCTCTGACAGTCTCTTTAAAGACTTTACCTTTTGTTTAACCATTTACTTCTTTTTATAACTGTATATATGCTTTTTCTTCTCTCGCCCAAGCCTATGTACATTTATCCAACACTGTGACTTGTTTAGAGTTATTTTCCATTTGAATTTCTCTTTATTGCATATCTCTAATTCTTTACTGTCAAGAAGCAATTTTTAAAATACTTGGCAGTTCTTAAAACTTAAGCTGAGCTATTACTAGGGTATATATGATACAGCTTGCTTGAACCCCCTACAAGTCAAGCACGTGGAGCTGCTTGTGGCTCTGAGCTGCACACCACTCCACTTTCAGGCATACAACCAGTCTACATTGTCACCAAGAAAGCTGCAGCATGCTGCTCAAAATCTCATCCAAATGCTTGGTTTCCTGGTAGAGTCAGAGTTCGTACTAGCTGCATGCCCCATGGCCATTTTGAAACCATGCAGCTGCTACCACTGAATCAGTAAGGCCACTATTAAAGGAGCCACAGTGTGCTGCCTCAAGGAAAGCCCATTTAGAAAAATAATGTGTCTAAACTTTGTTTCTTAGTGTCTAGAATTCCTTTTTAAGACCTCTCAGGTTTTATGTGGATTTAGTCCGCTACACTGGCACCAAATTGTAGCAGCAGGCCACTGTTGGTTCCTCGCCACTTAGCCCCAAAATAATCACACAGAAACTGTATTATTTAAATCATTGCTTGGCCCATTAGCTCTAGCTTCTTATTGGCTAACTCTTACATCTTAATTTAACCCATCTCCATTAATCTATGTATGGCCACGTGGCTCTGGCTTACCAGCAAAATTCCAACTGGTGTCTGTCTCTGATTGCTCCATGTCTTCTCTCTAACTCTGCCTTCCTCCTCACATACTAATGTCCAAGCCAGCTTCTTAATTCGTTAAACAATAAAATCAATGCAACACATAGACAGAAGGACCTCCCATACCAGGCATCAGAATGTTCAAGGGCACCACAAGAAAACACACAGGATCAACAAACCAAGGCTCACAGAAACTCACAGAGGCTGAATGGAAAATATGGGAACCTGTATGGGTCTGAAATAGGCCCTTGGCATATATGTTATGGTTGTGTAGCTTAGTGTTCTTGGGAGACTCCTAACAGTGAGACAGAAAGAGCTGTCTCTTTTGCCTGATTTTCGGACCATTTTTCTCCTTGTGAGTTGCCTCACTTAGCCTTAATATGAGGTGATGTGCCTAGCATTACTGTGACTTGGTATGCTATGTTTAGTTGATAGCCCCAGGAGGCATGCCTTTACTGAAAGGAAAGAAGGAGGAGTGGATCTAGTGGAGAAAGAGGTGGGAGAAAGGGGTGGGGAAAAAGGAACATATTTCTAGTTACCTCTTACACCTTCACTTACCAGATAAAATTCCATCCATCATCTAGTATCTGTCTGTGATGGGGTTTCATGGCTCACTGACTTCACCTTCTTTCTCTCTCCATTCAGTTTATGTTTCCTGCCTAGCTCTACTCTGCCCTATCACAGGTCAAAGCATCTTCTTTATTAATTAACCAATAAAAGCAAGACATATACAGAAGGACTTCCCATATTATAATTTCACTTGTGCAATAACAACTGTGGTATCTCCTCATTACCATGCATTTTCATGTAATGTGTATATGTAATTTAATGACTGAAGTTCAATCTTATGGGTACATATATCTGTGGACGGTCAGGAAGATGACTTTTCATTTATATAATTTTGATACATAGAATATACACTGGGACAAGCTTTATAAGTATATCTATTTGTCTCACAGAACTGTAGACACTTAAAAGCATGCTTTGTTCCTTTGCTTAGACTAACCACAAACAATTAACTTACTTTTACCTCAGAACAATTTCAACCTAGACTAAAATCTTTTTCTAACTAGATCATAACTTTAAAACTTTACACCTATGCACAGGTCAGAGTCAAAGAAGTCCAACCAATGTTGCTACACAAAGCACCCTAAGAAAACCATGCCAATTCATTGCTTATCTAGTATTGTTAACAATAGACCAACGTCTTAAAGTTTGACTGGGTGCTGTGTTCTCCACCCCTGTCTGGTCTCAGTCTTGCTCCTGTAATTTAAGAGTCTTATGTTGCCATGGTAAATGGCTCAGCTATTTATTGCTTGCCCAAGGAATGTGCTTTTTACCAATAAGAGTTAACTCTTGTGATTTTTTTTTAATTGTTTCAAGTCTTCTGTAATGAAGGAAAGTTTGGAAGTTAGAGAGAAGTTAGGTAGAATTGGAATTAGGAAAGGAGAATTAGAGCAGAAGTAGAACAATAAAGAGATTGATTCAGAAAAGCGCATAATGAGTTTGTTTGCATGCCCTCAGTTACCCTAAGAAAGGATTTTGTTTCACTTGCTGTAGAATCCAATCTGAACCCTGAGGAGGGTCTTGGGGCTGGACCCCAAAAGCTCTCATTATTCACCTTATGTATTTTTGGGATCTTAGACTCCTTTTCAGTACTATTTCTGGAATAACCACTTTGACACTAATGAGCATGGTAGAGTATAGAGTTATGCACAAATAGACTGAGGCCAGTATAGTTCCTGAAGGACCATGTTTCACAGTCCTTATTTTATTCTGTAATAAACCCCATGGTGAGGGTGACCAAGAAAACATAGTTTTACAGAATAGTATATGTCAGTCGGTTTCTTGTTTTCTTAAAGATATATAATATAGTGGACAGATGTAATCTTTTGTGGTGAGATTGTTAAGGGTAATGACACATTGTTTCAGCTATTTCTCCAGGTCACTTGGTTCCAGGCACCAAGTGAAGCCATGATTTGAAATGAGCAGCATAAGCAGTGCTTTAAGTAAATCACACACACACACACACAAAAAATCAACAAATCAGTATTTAATAGTTGGTCTTTTCCACCTTATTTGGAGAACCTGGGGGAATAGTGGAGAGATAAATCTAATCAAATTATACTGTATGAAATTTTCAATGAATTAATAAAAATATTGTTAAAAAAAACGAAAAGAGTGTCCCTTTTCCACTCTTATAGACTGCTTTGGAGCAGGGTGTAGAATCCTGCTTTGATAATCTTCTGGCACTCAGGATCTAAGTAATGTTTAAAGTCTACCAGGGATTATGCAGATATTTTCTCTTTTGATGGTTTCATTCCTCCTGATCTTCTGCAGAATCATTTTCACCCTCTTGCCTGCAGACATGCACTCCATTTCACATATAAGGACATGAAATGCTTTTTATCTGATGCAGAATACTTTTTCTGCTTACAGGACATTCTAGGGGCTCTCTGGTTTTTCTGTGTATACTAAAAATGTAAAGTTTCCCAAAGTTCTTGAAACAAACGAAAACAAACAAATAAAAACCGTAGACAAACAAACAGATAAAAATAATCCCAAAAAGATTCAAGCATTAACTCCACTATATTTCTCCACAAGGAAAAACATGTAGGCACGTTTTTTTGTTTGGTTTGGTTTGGTTTGGTTTGATTTTTTTTTTTTTTTGCTGTTTTTGTTTTTATAAAGTGGAATGGTGTGGGATAAAACTCACAGAAATCCCAAAAGGCAGAGGTAGATGAAACTCTGGGTCTTCAACGCCAGCCTGGTCTATAAAGCGAGTTCCAATATAGGCTACAAAACTATACAGAGAAACCCTGTCTCCAAAAACCAAAAAAAAAAAAAAAAGAAAGAAAAAGAAAAAGAAGAAGAATCAAAAGAAACAAACAAGAAAAACCAAATGTAACAAAAAGTAAAAAATTTCACAGGAATCCCCTCAAGTTTCCAACCTTTCCAACCTTCTGTTTTTAATAAAATAAACAAATCATTGAAAACTTCAATCATTAATGTAGATTTACTTCATTAAAATAATGATTTGCAATTCTTTTATAAAATTAATTTAATTTTACCTTTTAGCTGTTCTTTAGCAGCTTTTTCCTCTAAGTTTCCTTTTCTTTATGTTTCGATTTGCAATATTTTTATCATTAATTTTTTTATTATCTACTTTTTCTTAACCTTTTTGATTAAAACAAATTTTCTTATTTCCTTTAACATGACTGACCCTGCTTATTTGCTTTATTTATTTATTCCTTATTCCTATACCTATTTTCTGGCTGAGACAAATCTTACAACTTCCCAGGTGACTCTTTGAGAGCTTTTTTTTTTTTTTTTACACCTTGTGGTTAGGTTTATATTGTCAAATGTTTTAAGAAACATATTTGCTTATGTGGTTGCTTTCATTTTTGCTTTATGAGTCACCTCAACCAGCCTTGAACTTAGGATCTTTCTTCTTCAACAACCTCTGTGTGAATCATCAAATTCATCTTTCTTTGGATAACTTAATTGCATGGCATTTGAAAACCTCTGTGTTCTCAAATAATTGGTTCCATATAAATTGGTTTCATCTTTCTTAATCTTTGTCCCAAGGAAGAACAAGTTTGTTTATTATTATGCTACCTTGAACATTCTCATTGTTATTTTTTTCTCTTGTCATTGTGTGTGCAGATGGTTAGTAGAGCAGGTGTCCTGGTGGGGCAAACAGTTCTTAGTCTCAATTAATGATTTCTGTATTATTTATGATCCTGAAATAAGAAGTTTAATAGCTCATCAATTGCTGAAATATCTCTCCTAAGAAATTTGAGTAAAATAAAGAAGTACCAACAGCTAAACAATTTCATATCTTCCTTAGATACCTCCAGATTGGTTTAATACCTTGACTTTTGGTCCCACAAATTTTATTTATTTTAGTTGAAATATAGCTACTATATCTGCACTCACTGGGTAGCTGTTGATTACTTTAAATTTGGTGCTTTGGGTACAGAAGGGAAACATAAGTTCTGGTTGTTTTTCTTACAAAATAAGCAAGCAAATCCTGAAGAAAATAATCCTACTCTGTTATTTGCAACTACTTAGGATGCTCAAGGCAGATTTAGGAATCATGTTTGTTCATATTTCTTGTCACTGTTTTCAGGGGAATGAGCAATTAGTGAGTATTACTTAAAATTTGAATGTTGGCTGGCAAGATGGCTATGGGCAATGCGTTTGCCACATAAGCCTGAAAACTTCATTTCAGTTCTCAAAACTCATGGTGGAAAGGAAGCAAGAACCTATTCCCCAAAGTGTCACCTGACCATTCAGATTACACCTCAAGATACAGACACACACACACACACACACACACACACACACACACACACACTCATTTATGAACATACATGTAAACCTACACAAATACACATCCATAAAAATAAATAAAACTTATTAAAAAACCCAAGATAATTATTTCTTCTTATATATGAGAAAACAGAAGTTAGCATCCTGCATAGAGTTACTAGCAACAATGACAAAGTAGTGACCCAAACCCAGAGTGTCTACTGCCTATCAAGGGTTAATCTGAAAACACCAGAGAGCCATGGCTGCTGTGCATATTTCTACACTAACACTGGTTCTCTCGCAGCACAGGAAGTAGATTTTGGTCCCCTTTAAACAAGCACTCAACCATGGTGGTTCATGGTTATGGTTCTTCGTATGTGTCCTCATGACAGCCACTTGAGGTAGAAGCTGCTGTTCTATAATTCTTCCAAAGAACAGACTAAGTTTAACCCATATTCAAGTTCACTTACAGCCAAAGAATATAGCCAGGATGTGAACATGGTTCTAAACAGTTCTAATCTTGCCACATATTTCTTACATGACATCTTAAGAAGGTTTTATGTATGATACCAAAATTTTTCTTCTTATCAATTTTTTTAAAAATAATATTGCAATATGTGATTGTGAAATGATGTAAACATATTAGCAAACAAGACAATGATTAATATCGGCTAAGTCAACTAACTAAAAGCCAAGTAAAAATATGATTTCATTGGTGGCTGTAGGATAATGGTTAATACATTAGAACATTTATTTGCCTTGAGATAGGGTCTGATATACTTCAGTCTTGTAAGTCTTGTCTTGAATTTATATTGAAGCAAAGAACAGTCTTGAAATTCTAAACCTTTTGTGTTTATTAACCTGAGGATCGTCAGTTAAGTTGGGCTGACTAACAAGTGTCAAGAATCAGCCTCTCTCTGTTTCCTGATTGATTGAATTTCAAACATACGTTTTTACATTCAGCTTTCTATTGAGAATTCTGAGAAGCAGTTTCTGTGTTCATACCTTCCCAGCAGGTACTTTACCAACTGAGCTATCTCCAGCTCCAGACCCATGGTTTTAAAAGTATTTTGACTACAGTGGGAAAATAAATTTGGGAAGGTGACATTGGAAACTGATAATGAAGATTTTATTGTTTGTTGTAAGTCAGACCAGAGATACTGTTTAAGACAGATGTGTAGTGATTATATGGGAAAGATTTAGAGCATATTTCAGTTCTATAAATACTTTTATTGTTTTATTTGTCTGTTTTGTTTTGTTTTCTAGAAAAAATTAAGTGACTCTCAAACTGTCCCAAATTAGTAGCTTTTACTTTTTTATCTTAACAACTCAAAGAACAAAACTCTTGGACAACAGAATGTGAAGTTAAGGAGAATATTTTTATAGATTTATAGGTAGGTACTTAAAAGAAAGAGAAAGAAATGGCAGAGGTCATGTATAGTAATATATACTATACAGGTATACAGGTAATAAGAAACAAAAATTGAGGTGCTAGTGTGGAGAATTTTTATAGGACTTTTAAGAAAAAAGCAGCTGGGGTATAAGAGGAAGAGCCAGGCCTCATGTAGAGCTTCCAGGCAAGAGTAAGATGTATACAAAGATCCAAAAAGCAGAACTCTCTTCTAGCCCCCTGACTTCTAGCAAGGATATTCACAGAACTGTCCCCTATCTGATACATTTCTACTTTCTGTTTTCCTCAATAACAGCTGAATGATAAGAAGTCATCAAACTAAGAACATACTAACTGGGAAGCAGAACTTGCAGTCTTTGTCAAAGGTTTGAGAGTTGCATGAGAGAGATCTGAACAATGACCTCAAAAATTGGGACTGAACAGTGAAAGCTATACTTTTGGCTTGATGTAGATATTACTCTTGATGTAGATATTAACCTGGTACATTGGTTTACTTTTTATGTTAATTTTTCCATACATTACATTTTCTTTTTTTCAAATGTTGTATTGGTTCTTTGTAACAGTTCACATTATCATCAAGCAACCCAATCATATTCATTTTCCAATCCCTTTATATCCTCCCTCTGCCCTTCATAGTCACCCCTCAAATAAATAAAACTTTATAGAAAAACAAAAAACACACAAACGAGCAAAAACAAAAAAATCAAAAATCTCAGTGTGGAATGTTGGGTGGCTCTGGGTCACACAGTTTACCCTTTAGTGCATACATCTTTACTTGTAAGTGTTCATTGCGATGAGTCATTGGTCTTGTTTGAGGCCTGTGGTTTCTGCTACACTATTTATTGATAATGGTTCCTCACTGGGATATCCTGATATTGCCCTGTGTTATGGAGATCCTACAGCTTTGGATCTGCAGGTCTGATCTCTTCACATGCTTCAGCAGTTCATGGATGAAGTGGATTTTTCAGATGAGTTACCTTAGCCCTGGTTCTGGGCCTGGATGATAGCTGGCTTTGGTCAGCCTGCCAACTGAGCTTCACGTTCACCACCAGGGTAAGTTCTCCAGTACTGCCCTTCCTAGCTCACCCAAAGCAAAGGGCAGCAAGGAGTAAGGCTAACTCTGCTTTCATGCCCTCTGGTCCGGCTCATATGTACCCACTCCACCAAGGCCAGCTCTCCTGTTTTACCTCAGGTAAGGTGCAAGTCCCAATTTCCCAAATGCTGCAGTAGGTGAGGGACAGGGGCAGCTCTCCCTCTGATGTACCCGAGGCTGCAGCAAGCGGCAAGAGGTATTGGGGGGAGGGTTTCTTTGCCTCACCCACGCTTCTACATGGCGTATGAGGAGGGGGCACAGATGTGGCCTAAACTCTACTTAGCTGCCCCTGTGAGGTTCAGGGCCTGTTCTGAGTGTTGCAGCCAGTTAGGGGCAGGGCCTGTGAGTCCCACTCTCATGACCTCAGGGCCAGTTCTCCCACCCATCAGAGGTGATGAGGGGCTGGGGAGGAAAGAGGGCATCTCTCCCTCACCCACTCCTCTGTATCCCAGATGAGGGCTGGGACCAGACCTTCCATGCACAGTCACTGGGCCAGGGAAGGTAAACTGTCCCAAGTGAGTGTTGCAGCCAATGGGGGGCAGTGTCAACTCACCCACTTTTGGGACCCCAGGACCAGCTTTTCTTTCTGCAGTAGGTGGGCAAGGGGCAAGTGGCGAGGAAGGAGGGGCCATCTCTCCTCACCATGACATCATGTGATGACAGACAGGTAATGGAGCTAGCTCTCACACTCCCATGTTTTCAGGGCCGGTTCACCCATATCCCTGCCAACAGGGTAAGCTCTGTTTTGCTGCCCAAGAGAGGCATAGGGCCTGGTCTCCTGAGTGCAATAGTCAGTTAGGAGTGGGACCAACTCTATGTAGCCCTATCCTCACTGACTTCAGTGGTAACAGGAAAGATGAACATCGATATACCATGGCTGCAGCAAGCCCACAGACTCAGACAGAGTACTCGCCAGCAGCCCAGGCTCAGAGCAGCCATACATAGTAGTTTAAATGTAATTTGCCACGATAAGTCCATAAGGAGTGGGACTATTGGGAGGTGTGGCCTTGTTGGAGTAGGTGTGATCTTGTAAGAACTAGTATATCACTCTAGAGGCAGGTATTGAGGATATATATATATATCCTCAATATATATATGAGGATATATATATATATCCTCAATATATATATGAGGATATGCATATATATATGCAATCCCAGTAAGACAGTAGACTTTCTTTTATGTGGAAGACATTTGTTTTTCAGCTACTTACTCAATACCATGTCTGCCTGAAGGCTGCCCTGTTACACCATGATGGCAATGGATTAAACCTATGAACTGTAATCCAGCTCCCAAATAAATGTTTTTCTTTATGGGTTGCCATATTTTCATCATATACTTTGGCTTCTTCCAAATCCTCTAAGATCCTACACACTCAAACCATGGAATTTAATTCTTTCTCTCTCTTCAACAAAAGCAAAATATAGAATGAAAATTAAAATACAGAAAACCCAATGAAACAAAAAATACCAAAAGCAAAAGCCTTGTGCACAAGAACAAATAAACATAAGAATTCATTTTGTGTTGCTACATTGATTTAATGGACTACAATAAGGATTCAGCTCAGTCTCTTTATTCTCCTACTAAGTGGTTATCACTTTTTATATAACACCTTAAATAATACTTTTTTGTTTAACCATGTACATCCTTCTTTCTGACTCTAGCTCCTGATCATTTCTTTTTATAGCCTTCACTATCTTTGTGTGCTTTGAGATCTTTTCTCTGTACCTTTACATTTAGATTTAAACAACTGAAGAATGTCTCTCACAGTCTGAAAACCCACTCTTTTTTTTTTTAAATGAGTCATGGAGATTAACATTTCCACTTCCCAGTCTCTCCTTGTGTCTAATCAGTGGGTGTTGCACTGTAAGAGATAAAACTATTACATAGGAGAGTCTCCCTCATCTTTGGTAAAGATCAATTGCTGAACATAGCTAATTTGAGGTTCCTCATATCTACTTCTAGAAGATTTTTGTCTCTAACTTTTGTTCAGCACACTTTAATAATTTCCCCTTTGTCTATTGCAAGAACCTCAAATGAGAACCTCCTTCATTTTTTGCTTTGACAACAAGAATATCTGAAGGTTGAACTTGAAAAAGACACGTAGCTAAAAAAACAATCCCTCCACATCAGTGTAATTTCCCTCTGTGAGAAACGGCATTGGAGTCTGCACTAAGAACTAATTTTAGAGGTGAGGTAATGACTTTGTGGATAAAGCAATTTCTAGGCAAACAAAAGGGCAATGTTTAGATCCCCAACAATTCACATAAAAGGCTGCCAGTCATGGCGACCTGCCTATATTCCCACTGCTCTGGAGGCAGAGAGAGGAGATCCTTTGCACCAAATGTCTAACTGAACCGGCAAGTCCTGGGGTCACCCACAGACTAAGCCTCAGTAAAGAAAATAGAGGGGTGATGGAGGAAGAAACCCAATGTCAACTTCTGGCCTCAACATCTCTGTGCACACATATTCATACATACTCATATCAAGAGACATGCATACACATCGATTCCAAACATATACTCATCAAATAAGCATTTTATAATAAAAAAGTGCATATAATCTATTCTACATTTTAGAGTACAGAATCCTCTATGGTGTCTACTAATGATTACTTAGTAAAGAATGCAAACTGATAGCAGCAAATGTAGCTCAACATTGAATGTCAAGTATAGTACATTATTATTATTATTATTATTATTATTATTATTACTGTGATTCATTTTCAAGGACATATATATCATTTTTGTGTTTTTTGATTTCAAATTTCCAGTGAGGAATTTCTAGAAACTCCTTAAAAATACTCTCAGAAGTCAACTTTTAAAGTCAGGATGAAAAGGAAACAACTTCTTCACTGAGGCCCCATAAGGCTTTAAAAAGGTTGATCTTCAGAATAATTTAGAGTGTAGGAATATGAACAGCAACACTTGAAACCATTACTTAAAGTATAAGTCTTAAATATCATCAAAGGTCATAGACATTTGAGGATTTGTTCACTACTAAAAATATGTGTGCTGAAGTTGTAAGGAAAAAAAAACTCTCTACCAGACATAGTTCTGTAAGGCAAAATAAATAAATGAATGGCATTCCCTATAGATGGTTGCATTATAAGTTGTCCTGTAACATGACGGCTGGCTTGTTGGGGTTTCTGTCCCGCCCAGTACCCCAACAAGCCGGCAAGTCCCAAGGAAAATCACACGGAGTCTACATTAGGTTATAAACTGATTGGTCCATTAGGTCAGGCTACTTATTAGCTCTTATAATTTATGTTACCCCATTATCCTTATCAACGTTAGCCACAGGGCTCAGTACCTTTCTCAGCTGGGCAGGTTACATCCTGCCTCTTCGGTGGTCTTGGCAGGAATGGCCGAGAGAGCTTCCTGCTTCCCAGAATATTCCTGTTCTCATTGCCCTGCCTCTACTTCCTGTCTGGTTGACCCGCCTATACTTCCTGCCTGGCCAATCAGCATTTTATTAAAATACATGATTGACAGAATACAGATAATTCTCCTGCACCATTGTCCTTGCCCAACTCCCCTCCTGTGCTCACTGCTCTGAAACAGCAAGAGAGAATGAAGGGACCCTTTGCAACTACCTGCTTCCCAGTCTCACATGGATAACTATGACAGCTGACTCCGGTAAAATGAAATTGTCTGGGCAAATAAAACCCTGGCTGATGAAGATTATGGATCCTTCTTGTGTGGGGTATCCTCTCTGGCTCAATTCATGTTTGTTCTTTGACAGAATAACGTGGTTGGTGGTTAGTACCTCCTTTTACAAATGTTCTAATAAGTGGTTCTTACTACCCTTTGGGGCCAGACATGAAGATATGTCTTCAAATTTCTAAGGCTGTTATAAAACACAGGAACCCAAAGCAATTTGAGGAGAAAAGAGTGTTTTTTGTTGTGGTTTGTTCTCAGGTTATAGGTCTACATCACAGTCCATTACTGAGGAAGTCAGAGCAGGAACTCAAAGCCGAAACCTGGAGGCAGAAGATGAAGCAGGAATCATAGAGGAGTGTTGTTTTCTGGCTTGATCCTTATGAATTGTCCCATTTGCTTTCTTCTGTGATCTGGAACCACCTGTCCAGTGGTAGCATGGCCTCCGTTGATCTGGGCCCATTCATCAATCATCAATCAAGAAAATGCCTCACAGTTTTTCCCATAGGGCAATCTGATGTGGGCATCTTTTCAGATGAAGTTCCTTTCTCCAAATGACTTGAAAAAGGGACTGAATTTCTCTTGTTTCAACCCCTCCATGGTATTTATTTACTGAAAAAGAACAATTAAAAAGTGGAAAGTGAACAAAAGTTAAACAAATGGATAGTCCATCTATTTGGAAGGTAGTTCACCGGGCTTAAATACCCCTGAATTAAAGAAAGAAGAGTATGAAGAAAGTCCACTTAGGGGGAAGTTTCCAGAGTAAGTGTGGTAAGACAAGTAAGCTAGCAGTGTAGATTTGAAGATTGAGAAGATGTTCTTAAGATAAATTTGTTAAGTGTGTCCCAATCATCCCAGACTCCTAAATCCACTGCTGTGAACCAAATTTACTGATATGTCACTTGCTTCTGAGTCCAGACCCTTTGACCAACTTTGATCAACAAAACTGCCCCCATTTACATAATCATGATCTGCATAATGGTGATTTGCATGGCAAAGTAGCACAAAGGAAATAACTTGAACAGCATCTCAGGACTACTTTCTAGAACTATACACTGCTTAATCTAAACTGTACTGTTCCAAAGGGCATAGATTACATGCCAGGAAAATGGACAGAAGGAAACTCATTCAAATGGAGATTCCTCTAGCTTACTGCTCTTGTCTGCCAGTTGTTACTGCACAACCTGTTTTTGACATATTCTGTAGTCAATAAACTATTTGTCTTCTAAAAACTGAATTCATTCATTATCCACCATAATGACTGAATATCTAATTCACTACCTTTTTCTCTCAAAATTCTTGTGTGTCTGGTGTTTCTTAAAGAACCTTCTCAAAATTTTCTTTATGCTAAAGGGACAAACCTGACCTATGGTGGCTCAAACCTGTAATAGGCAAAGGAAGGAGGACTACCAGCAGTTCAAGGTCATTCTTAGACTATAGAGTGAGATTCAGTCTCTAAGCATTAAAATAAAATGACAAAGAAAATTATTTTTATGTCCTATAGCAATATTTTGAGACGGTTTACCATTCAATTTTGAAATATAGCAACCTTATGTTACAACTTGGTTTTGAAATGTGAGTTTACAGGTTCATGTCGTACCAACTACAACTAAGGTCCATGTGTTTATGCAAGTAATCCTCTAATCCCTACTCTGCTGCAATAGCTATTCTCCAAGAAATAAAAATCTATGGAAAAAAATATAGAAATAAGCAAGATTTAAAGCTCTCACATTGTGGCCAATGAATGCTTTGTGCAAGCAGCCAAGCAATCGAATGTTAAAGAGCAAGGGACAAGACAGCTTGTGCTGTTTTAGAGCCAAGGTCACATTTGGAACCACTGTCCCATAGTATGTTTATAAACTGGAGTCCTTAAATTGTTTGCCAACAAAACACGAGAACCTTTTATACAAACAATAAATGGCGTGTTTTCAAAAATACAAAGTTTATTTTTGAAGTAAAGGTTTATGTAGCATGAATTCTCTGAGCTTCAGAATGGTTTCAGCTTTGGGAAATTCTTGTTAGAGCCGAAAGTAGCAGCTATAAGCGTTGAAGTACCCTCTTGGGTATGACATTACCAGTTTGTTGACTTGATGGCTTAATTTACTTAGATGGCGTGCTTCAAAGTAATTTTGTAGCTTTGGGAAGGAAACTGAAACCAGAGTTACTGAGCCACAAATAAGTGAAATTTACACTCATGAACTCCGAAGATTGCTATAATCATTTTCAGGGTGAAAAAAAATTTAACCACTGACATCAAATCAGATCCTCAAAAGTAGAAGTTTTTCTGTATGGTTTCACAACAAAGAAAAAAGGAAAAAAGAAAAAGAAAACAGAGGAAATAAAAGGAAGAAAGGGGAAAAAGAAAAAAACACAAAATGCTAGAGAATAAAGAGTTCAGTTCATACATAGAACAATCAGTCAATGGTTTAATTAATGTCATGTTGACTGCCTATTAACAATTGTAATAATTTGCTTACTTTGGAAGCTTCCTGGAATAATGCAATCATTGATTTCTGCTCTTAAAAGACAATGGCTGATTCCTACATTCAAAATACTGTCTGCTCAGTGATCTTCAGTGGCATTCATTCAATCATATTGGCTCATGTAGAGTGGGCACAGAACATAGGAAGCAGGAAAAAGCTCAGGAGTAACTACTTCCAGTTAGAGAAATTGCTACATATTGTGAAGTTGAGTTAAGACAGAGCCCCATTCCTTCTAGTGCTCTTGAATTACCTGTCTTGATTGCCTGAATTGGAGATTATGTAGGGAGACAGTCTCATGATGTGTCTCTTGTCAGTCTTCACCTCCACCTCCATGTGCATGTTCCAGATAAACAGGGACAAGAGGAAAATTGCCTCTGTCCTCATCCTGTCTCCTCAAACATAGTCTCAAAATTATACCCTTTGTGCAGCCTATAATGTCTGGTGGAGGGAGTACTAATTGTGCCATAGTGTGCCCATATATAAAAAAGACATGGGTGACACAGGCTAGAGGAAGGTTGATGATAGTTATTTGTAGACTGGTTCACTGCAGTGTGAGTGTTAGTCAGGGCCACACCACTTTATAAAGTTTCTTAATTTTAAAAATCTCCTGCATTTTGTACTAGTCATTCATTTTGCAACACTCCACTATTTTGTTTAAACACCAATAATTCCTGAAACCACAGTAATTTGCAATGTGGGAACCACAGCAACTTGTTTCCCACAGTTGCTGCCAACCCCACCCTCTTAGTCTCACATAAAGGATGGTCATAAGGGCTGTTACCTATCACCTGATATTTTTACACTCCACCGTTCCCCCATGGTCTCTCCTAGTACTCTATAATCTCTGCCCAAAAAGGAAAACTTTAATTCCTTTTTCTTCTCTCTCTTTTTTTATGACCATAGCTATATCTAGTCTACAAGGAGATGATGCACTTTCAGTTTCCTTAAAACTGGAAATCTTCTTTCCAAAGTTATTTTCCTAGTTATTTTGTTTTATCTTTTTTAATCCCTCTTGAATGAACCTGTCCAGTCGTCACGTTGCTTGTTTTCTTATCTCTATATGCATTCCTTTTGATGAACTTATAACTTAAACTCTAGGGAATGAGAAGTTACCCCAAGTGAAGGGTGTTGGTTTAAAATTTTTCATGAATAGAGTGATTCATGGCCATTTCTAGAATCCTTTTACTGGAAGAAATAATTTTGAGAGTCAGTTGCTTATTATACTTTAAGGTACCTAGACAAACATAAATATAACTGGATACCACTCAAGATGTAGTTAATTCTGATCAAGCTTTAGACCTTCTGAAAAACAAGACCCTCATTCTGCTATAGCAAATTCAAGAGACCAACAAAAAGGAAAGAGAATAGAGAAAAGGCAAAAAAATGTTTGTGTACTGATTTGGTAAAACACAGTAATTATTAAGTCCCTGACCACAAGAGTTCCATGCCCCATTTTCTTTTTTTTTTTTTTCACATAAACTGAACCTCCAGAGTGTACCAGAGAGGCAGTGTCTTCATGTTCTTCTAGATTCGTCTCCTTCCCAAAATTCTTATTCAGGCTCATGATGCAAAGCCTTATCTACTGACTGACTGGGGATTGAGACTGCCTCTTTCTCTGATGGTGGGCTAGGTAACATAACTTTTCAAGACTTAGAGCTCTAAGCCCAGTAGTTACCAGTTGCTAACAAGGGATGAAAGGAACCTAACACCTCCTGTTTTTCTGTGACTATTTGACAAGATTTAAGTGTACTTCACATGAACTATGAGTCATAATGATCTCTTTATTATAAGTGTCATCCCTTGTGTCAATGTTATGGAACTGAGAGACATATAACTGATTCTCCTTAACATTTAAGATAATATATTATGACAAGAGATTAGGTCTCAGGTAGATAGATAGAGAGAGAGAGAGAGAGAGAGAGAGAGAGAGAGGCGGACAAGCAGGCAGACAGACAGACAGACAGATGTGGGAGGGTAATTAAGACTAACAAGTGAAAGAAGCCGGATAGCAGAGAAAGACTAGAAACCCCTCAGACTACAGACTATGCTGAAATGCAGATCATGAACAAATGAGCCCATAATTTCCAAACATTAGAGAAGGCAGCTGGTATGCAAATGACGTAAGAAACCTAGAGCTTTTGAGTCCGTAACTGTCCCAGGTCTCTTGTTCCCTTCAATCCTCAGTAGTTATGTTGTCTTTTTCAATAATTTGTCTATATTAATATCACTCTCTGTATGTCACTGGTTCAGTTCTTTTTTACAAATACAATAACCTGAAAATGTCAACTGGTATTCTTGGAAATCTCTTCTACTTTTATAGAAATACAAATGGAAGAGTATAGATTGATCATAGTTTTGTTAAAGGCCACTAGCAGCAGATTTCTTTCTCCATGGTTAACGTGGGAAATTGGCATATCTCTTTAAAAATATACTCAATTCTTTTGAATCATTTTATGTGACTTTTACGTCACAGGAATGGGATTTTAGTCTAACCTGGTCCTGGGTAGAAGCATGATATACTGAAGGCAGAGATATTGGGCACTTAAAAGAAATCTCACACTGGCTCAGAACTGAGAGGTAGATATTTATTTAGGGGGAAAATTTACAGATCAGGATTATCTGCTTGAACGGCGGATGGAGATCGAATCCAAAACAAGCCAACCGAGCAAACGGGAACAAGGGGCCCGGAGAGAAGAAGAGCAGAGGCATTTTGGCATCCAGGTAAATAGTCTATGAAGCCACGCCCCAGTGGGTGGGTAAACCTTCCTGCAGCAGTATAAAAAACTGCGTTAAAGATTATAGGTTCACAAATAAGTATTATTTCTCTCTCCTTTAAAAGTTAACTAAAATGGGCTGTTCAATCACCTCGACATGAATGCTCCCTGCTCCAGAAACATAAAGAAATATGATATACCTATTAGGAAGTGGAAAGGACAGCTTTCTGACAATGAGGTATGCACCCAGAAGTTCCTTCCTTGATCCATTTGCTTTCAGGCCTGTGCTCCGAAGCCTGAGCACTTAGTGAGTTGTAACTCACAAAGCGTATTTGTTTTCCTTTCCCATTTCCTTTCCTTCTAATAGAAGAAAAAATATCGAACCTGCTTGGCCCAGCAATTTAGGGCCCTTCCTTCCCCTTTCTGAACGATCCTCTCATACTGGTTCTCACTGACTTCCGTTGCTGCCTTCACCTGTCTTCCTGACTTGTAGCCAGAAAACTCATCTTTCTTTTCCAGTTCCCCTCTCTCTAAACTGGTCAAGATTTGAAACACTTTATTCTAGTCAGGCTCTTATTTTTCTTCTTTTGGTAAAAATAATTCAAAATTGAAAATGTAAGTTAATAATGAAAGCATTTCAGTTATAAATTGTGTTTGGAACAATGTATATTCTAATGAGAATTACCATCATCACAGAATAGGAATGTAATTTTTAGCTGCTAAGCAAGATAACCTTTAGCTACACAAAGAAATTTGTGTCTTTCCCTCCCTCTTCCTTTTTTTTCATTCAGACAAAAATTAAGGTAAAAGCTGGACATGCTCAAATTTCTGCCTATCATTTTAAACTTTCGAACATATAATACATGACTTTAACGTAAACATGTCACCAAAATGTGTCTGTCAACTTGAACTATGACTTTAAATTGAGCTTTCCTATGGGTATGTCTGGCCCTAAAGTACTGTTCTATAGGTATATATGCACAACCTCCCTAAATAAAACTCCAGATTTAATGGCGAAACAATCCCACACCAGTTAGGTTTTAAAGGGGTATTTATTTTGGGGGTAAAACTTACATAACACAAACCGTCAAGAAAGGAGCCTAGTTGCTGGAGCAGGAGCCAGAACCAAGCACTGGAACCAAGAGAGCAAGCCGAGGCTTACTGCTCTTTTTTAAAGAGAAATATACCACACGCCCCAGTGGGCTGGTATTTCAGTGGCTATTGGCTGAAGGAGTGGAAGGCACTCCCACAGCAGCACCATGGGCTTGTACTTCAGCGACTATTGGCTGAAGGAGCGGAAGGTACTCCCGCAAGCAGAAGGTACTTCCACAGCACAGATTGCATTTGTTTCAGAAGGGTGTCCTTTGGTGGCAACTGCAGACATACTTACATACTGCAGTAATAAATCTTTCTTTTTTCTTTCTCAGCTGTACTTATTTTGGCTTGGCATTCACGAAGGTAAGAACTCATTGCATCTGATTACACAATTAATGCAAGAACATAGGAGGAAGTAGGTCCAAAAATGTAAAGAAATCAAAGGAATTATTTAAATAGACACAAATTAAGACATTGTAATAGAAAAATGCAAATTATTGTTTAAAGAGACGAATAATCATAAAATGCAATGATATTCTTTCCAAATAGTCTCAGGGTAAAAAGTTGATGAGGTTAAGTTTTAAACTTTAGAAAAACTAAAACTCTTAACATTCTCTCGTGGAGTTGGAACAGGGCCCATGTGGCTCTACTCCCATTTGCTAATCCACTGGTAATTAACAGTTGCAATGAGAGTCATTTTCTTCCATGCTATAACCTTGCATTAGTGCCCGTGCTCCTGGAAATAACCTCTCACCCATTCCATGCTCCTGTTAGTAACTCTAATAAAACTCACTGAGTTATTAAAACAAAACAAAAGAAAAGAAAAACGCTGAAGACAGTAAAGTCAAAGAGCCACTAGTTGTGAGGAGGGAGGGGCACAGTAGGTTCAGAGAAGACAGAGAGTCTTAGGGATTTCATGTGATCACAGGGCATTACATGCAAATGTCTAAATGAAGCATACTGTTATGTATGTACAGTATGTGATAAGGAAAGACTTTTAAGTAGACATATATAGAAATAAATAATAATTTAAATATTTAACATATATTTTAAATCTGACTTACTTTGATATTACCTTATAATTCTTCCTCATTTGGAAAAATTGTGTGAAACAGTTCCAAAAAATGAACAGAGCACTCCCAAACTTTTATATTTCACAGATGTCATAAAATATTTAAGATCTATCATTGGAATGGGAAGCTTTGCTAGAATATTCTGTCAAAACTTTAAGGAAAATAATAGTCATTGTTTATGCAACAACATGAACAGGCAACTAAACTCATTAAAATTTCTGAGGCAAAACTTTCAAAGAATCTGACCACATGACATAAGGAGAGTGTTGCCATAGCTGCTGTCACTTAGCATACTGTCTGAAGGAACAGTGGTCTACAGCCTCACCATGGTGACGTGAAACAGGGGATTGAGGCACAAACAGCTTTACTTCTCTAGGAGTAGGGAGTGATGGTCAGTGTTATCTGAGCCTTCGTCCATGAAGTCAGACTTTGGCCCAATCAATGATCCTGTATATGAAGAGAAAATGACAATAAGTGCACACCAATCAAAAATTTGACCCAAACAGGGTGAGAGCTGTTCTCAGGTTGCCTCTTCCTCTAATCATAGTAGTAATATGATTTAAGGGAGGATAGCACAAAAGTCAGGGAATATGCATAGACATATTTATATGGGTCCAAGTCTTCTATGTTCAGGTCATCTTTCTTGTGGTCCTATGGCCCAGGAGTAAGGACTGTGGGGGAGTTATTTTTATTTCCAGCATAATATTTCATGGAAGGAATGGGAGTTAAAATAGACCATATTTAAAATCAAATCCCAATTTTCTTGGTTTTTATTGCATAAGAGCTTGGTGGCTGTAGTTCAAAGTCACTGAGGTGTTGCACATTGTTTCTCTTGAAAATCTAACCTATCTGAGTTTGAAAGACTCAGAAGAAACTGTATAGCAAGTCTGACAAGGTGGCACAGGCTATATCTAATTCCAGTACAGGTGAAGTGAGACAGATTGTGGAGAGTTTAGAGCTAGCCTGGGCTATGTAGTGAATTTAATGCCTGCCTACATTATAGAGAAACTCTGTCTAAAATGATAAGTAATTGCAAGGTTTCCTTGAAAAGGTAATGCATATAATGAAAAGTTTAGTGCTCTTAAACTGTTTGGAAATTAATCACAACATTGCAGATAATTTAAACAAACAGTATTAGAGAACTAACTAGAGCTTTGCGGTGGCTTCCATAGTCTGGTTCACCATGAAAGCTGTCAACATGATTCAAAAGAGACACATTAACCTTAATATGGAAGGAAAAAATATATTAGATAGCAGAGGTTCAAGAGATGAGAGTAGGGAGTAGCTGAAAGAACCAATACACAAGAAAACATTCTAATTAGGTGGTCAGACAAACAGCTTGAGTGTGTGTGTGTGTGTGTATGTGTGTGTGTGTATGTGTGTGTGTGTGTGTATGTGTGTGTGTGTATGTGTGTGTGTGTGTGTGTGTGTGTGTGTGTGTGTGTTGGGGGTGTTTTCATATAGGGGAAGATGTACAAGCATGTACATACAACTGCCTAAAGGCAATTAAAATCCTAAAGTCTTAGTTATTGATTAGGGTGGAAGTATCTATTCTCAATGATCTTCAATATCTGACTGGCTATTTTATATATATACACATATGACTCACCAGGCCAGAGGTCAAAATTGGTGTCTTCCTTTATCACTCCTCACCTCAATTCTTGAGTGAAAAAAATTTCACTAAACCTGAAAGTCATTCTTTCAGCTAGACTGACTGGTCACTAAGCAACACCAACGCCACACCCAGATAAATAATTTTTAAAATTGCAAGCCTTTTAAATGTAGGGTATGGAAAGTTGAAAATCTTTGTCATCAGTGTCTGGTGGGGAGAAGAAACTTAACTTGGATGGGGAAAGGAAATTTGCTACCAAATTTTAAATTCATCTTAGTTATTCATGAAGATAAAGAAAGGAAACTTTTGGGGACTATTGAGGAGGACTATTGAGGAAGGTATAGAGCTTCCTTACCATGTGCAAAATCCTAGGTATCAACCCCCAGCATTGCACAAAACCAGACTTTGTGGAACATGGCAGCAATACCAAAATTTGGAAATTCTGAACAGAAGAAACAGGAATTCAACGTTGTCTTCTGCTGCACACAGAGTTTGCACACAGAGAAGTTAACCTGGATGACCTGAGATTTTGTCACAAAACAAAACAAGCAAACAAACAAACAAAAAACAAATGAAACAATTTTTTAAAAAAGCTGAATATTTGTGAAATTAAATGAGAGAATTTTGGTGGTAGATTTTACACCCTAGATTTTCAAACAGCCTCTTCTTTTTATCTGGCGGTGCCTCTGTGTATGCACGTTAAAGAATTTCTTACTTATTTGTACTTAGGTTACAGAGATGCTAACAGCCGACATAAACTCAATATAGCAAAAAGAATCTGGGGATTAACATTGATGTGATGTAGTTATCTAGTCTACAGATTCTACTTTCACCAATTACACCACTCAATTTCTGTTTTCTGATGGACAGCCCACTCCAATCTAGATCATGTATTGCATTTAATTGTTAACTTTAGTTACTTCCCTCTAGTCTGAAACTGTGTTTTGTGCTTTTGTGTGTTGAGGCTCTTAGCAGAGATTTTTACATGATGCTTAGTTTTAGTTTGTGGCTTGTAAGTTCTGTGAGATGCACCCAGTTTTAGTGGGAATTCCACAGAAGTAAGGCCTGCCGTGCTAAAGTATGACATTTGTTTTCATGTTTACCTGGATACTTTGATTAAGAGAGCTGGAGATAAAGCAGGATTGCTGTGAAATAGTATCTTTAGGGTACGACAGGGACATTACAGCCATCAACTCACATCAAACATAGTGCCTGCCTAAGATCAAGCCTGTCAAATTTCACCATAGAGTCTGGAGGGGTAGTTTAGAGGTTAACAGCTTGTACCATTCTTGTAGAGGACCATGTCATCTATGTAAGGTGACTTATAAACACCCATAACTACAGCTCCAAGGGATCCAAAGCCTTCTTCCGGCCTCTCCAGGCACCTGCCTTCATGTGCACATACTCATACACAGACACACAGAAACACATAATCAAAATAAAAAACTTAAAGTAATCCAGTATAAATTGGGGAAGGACTCAAATTCCAACACTCTAGTATAAATTGGGGAAGGACTCAAATTCCAACACTCTAGTTGTGGAGCTTTGGGAATTTAAGACCGCTGGGGTAGGGAAGTTGGTTTTCTACACTGAAGTGTTGTTCTCTTTTAGAATGTTCAGGCTCCCGTGGATAACCCTGTACTCATGCAAATACAGGCAACTCTGAATGGTCTCAGTGCATGATGAAAAGACAAAGATTTAAAGTTTGGAGGGAGATGTGCTAAAAGGGGTTTTGAGAGAAGCTGCAGAGAGAATGGAAGGTTAACATAGTCAGACTACATTACATAAATGTATGATATCCAGAAAGAATGAATAAATATTATGAAAATAATATTTTGATTCAATTTTGAAAAGTCAGTGATTACTGCACATGTTTATGATAGAATTGCCAGTTTTTTGAAACAAGAGTTTTTTCTGTGTAACAGTCCTAGCTGTTCTGGAACTCACTTTGTAGACCAGGTTAGCTTCAACTTCACAGAGACTCATCTGTCTCTGCCTCCCTGATTTCCAGTATTAAAGTCATATGACACCATTGCCCCTAAGAAATATTTTTAAACTACATAAATGTTTCATTTCTTGTGATGTTTTTGCACACAATTTAATGTCCATTTGTCATACTGATCTAAAACATACATTTCTGCGGAGCTTTTCAAGTGAGTTTTAAAAAGTTGCATCATTCAGTTTATTTTTTATCATTAGGAACACTATAGTTTATAAATTTAGTTCTATGTAAATTGAAAATATCATTGATTCCTTTCTTCTTCTAGAAGTTGTTGGAGAAGGGGCCACTTGTTATTGCCGGTCACCCAGAATCAAACTAACCACACAGAAACTGTATTAATTAAATCACTGCTTGGATCATTAGCTCTAACTTCTTATTGGCTAAGTCTTAAATATTAATTTAACCAATTTCTATTAATTTGTGTATCGCCACGAGGTCATGGCCTACCAGCAAAGTTTCAGCATGTCTATCTTCAGTGGCAGCTCTATAGCGTCTCTCTAACTCCGCCTTCCTCTTCCCATGCTATAGGCCAAGCCAGTCCTTTATTCATTAACTAATAAAGCAACACATAGACAGAAGGATTTCTCACACAAAAGGTCATTGAATCAAGCCTAAAATTTGTTTAGAAGGACAAACAAGAAAGACCAGACAGGAAAATGTTCAGGACAAATAGGCAAGAGGTAGAGTCTAACACAACTCTGCTTGTGTTATTAATATGTTAAAAGTATCAAATAATAATAATAACAATAATCACTAATGGAGCATACACAAACTAATAGAAGAGACATCTGGAATGATACTAATTGTATATGCAAATTATCTGTGTGATAAAGATGCCCTGAGATCAGTGATCTAAAGATAAATTTTCAGTAGACAGATATATGTAAAAATAATGAAATAAATCTTTTCTAAACACAGATTATCATTGCAAATTCTGGATTCATTGGACATTTAAATGATTCATAAGAATAGTTAGGTGACACCTCTATCATGTGGGGGTTGGGAAAACTTTCACAAGGAAAATGAAATAAATTGTATGGCAACAATTAGAGAATGGTGGAATGGAGATACATACATACATACATGCATACTTTCATACATACATACACACACACATACACACACACACACATATTAAAGTCAAATGCAAAGCTAATAACTATGATTCAAACTCACTAGCTCAACACACTTGAGGCTGATGTACCTCAGTAGTATAGCACCTGCTCAGTTCCCACAACACCTTAGGCTATCTGTCCAAAGCCTAGCACCAAAAGCTCAAAATAAAACACATGACAATTTTTCAGTGTAGAAGCAATCGACAATCACACACTCATATTCAAGTCTTTAAACACTGTTTTCCTGGAAAGGGGAGCTTGGTACCCAGAAGAAGTTATAGATCTTTAGATTCAAGACAGAGAAATATGGTGAAGATACAAGACAGAATTATAAAATGTAGTCCTTCAATCGTGTGCAAACTGAGTCATAGCAACATCTTCTCCTTAGAATTTTCATGAAAAACATAGAGTAAGGCACTCCTGAGATGTAACCTACTTAGTACAGGGCTTCCCAAGATTATCTTAGAGTTCTCTTAATAAATCAACAGAAAGATAAGTGAAGTTGAATTCCACTCAATGGGCAGGTGTGGCAAAGGAAACCATCAACCCTAATTAGAGAAGCCTCTTTTTGCAACAAACAGTGATAAAGAGAGACTCGTGATGCAGAGAATACTGATGGATGAGGGTTCAACCCTAAAGAAGTTATTTCAACTACCTCTTCTAAGGCTTAGAGAACAGTACAAAAGTGGGGCTAGAGAGAATGCTAAATGTGACAGGTAGTTCAAACTGTTGGTCAGTTACAGAGTACACTTAGATAGATCACAAACTTTATGGATATTGTTAGGATTACCCTCAGTAGTAAATTTGCTTGAATCTTCAATCAATTAAGAGCCATGCCTTAAGATGAGTCTGTGAGGGAATTTCCAGGAAGGGTCCTTCTGCACAATAGGCATCATTTTCTGGTGACAGAGATAGAAAGAGGTGGGAGGGGAAAACAAAGTCAAATGCCTGTCCATCCTCTTGTTGCTGAGTGTCTATCCCTGTGATGGTTGTTGATGTTACTGTTTTTCAGTACTGTCAGGCTTCAGTTTCTTTGGGTATGATGTAATCTGAAGATCATCAGATACCCCAGAATCCCTCAGGACCCCAGTAAGTCATAAAACTTTTTAGCTAGTAGTACTGTGTCCTCAACCTTTCCAGCACGCAGACAGTCACACTTGAACCACCACCAATCACAAAAGCCAAATCTTATAACTCCCTTTCATAATACATTGTCACTGTTCCAATCCTGTTTCTCTAGGAAACACTGTCACTATAGACATCTTCAATGTTACATCTAATATTGACTGCACATCAAAAACATAAAAATATTGTCAAGGTTAACGAGGTTGGCGACCCAAAAAAGTTTCCAAACCATGGCAGGACTTAAAGTACAAAGCAAAATTTTAAAACTATTCTTTGTAATTTTAAATAATGCCTTGACTCAAATAAAATGATTCAATAATTCACTAAATCTATTTTGGGGCATTTGTACATTTATATGGCTATGGTCCCTTCAGTTCTATTAGCATAACTTTAAAAAGTGCATTTTTTTCCTCTCCTAAGAAAATGAGCTTGTAAAGCTAGAATAAAGGACAAATTTGGGGCTATTACCGTTATCTTTACAATCAAAAGAAGGCAATAGAGATATAACTAAATGTGGTAGTGAAATTGCTCTTTTACCCTTCATAAAATGACCACTGACCTAAATGCTGTGTGTGTTTAAAAATATTTCTAATATTTAAATGAACTGTCCTTGAACAATTTGACTGTTTCAAATACATTTGTCTTTGTCACAGCTGACCCCCATTCTTTACAGTATCTACCACCTTCATACATTATTATTCATCAAGGTCCAATTCTGGTTTGGTTATGTGAGAGGGCTCGCATGTAGAATAGAATCCGGCCAGAGAGAAGCTCAATGGAAAGTTGAACTGGAAAGGTTCCATAGTTTAATTATATTCTATTAGAAATTTCCTCTGTTCTTTTATTTCCTAATATCTTGGCATCGTCTACCCTTTTAGCAGCTGGGTCTGCTAATAAAGAGAGGAAGAAATGACTGAGCAATTTCATCTCTCAGAAAAAGAAAGCAATTTGGAATGGGCTAGATTGCTCAGTGGGCAAATTATGCTGCCAAACCTGTTGTTTAATCCCTACAATCCACTTGGTGGAAGAAGGTAACCTCTTGTGTGCAAGGGTACACTTGTGGGAATGCAAACAAAGAAATAAGTAATTATATTCAAAATTATAGAAAAAAGGCAAAATTGCTTCATTAGTTTGAAATATATAACTAGGAAACAAAACACAGAGACACCTAGTATATGATTAGAAAACTCAGATAACAATATGTATTTATTTGTAGAAGATATTAAAATAGGTAAGATAACATATACAAATGAATAAAGTATAATATCTTAAAGAAAAGCCACCTAAGATAACTTGCTAATCCATAGGAGAAAACCAACCAAATACAGGTAAACAAATGGTCAAAGAAATACCCTTAAGACATCATTTATGCTGTAGGAATTCCTAAGGCCAGTAGCTTTTAAGTTACCATCCCACTTGGGCATAGCCTCTTATACTATATATGCCAATGTAAAACACTCTTCTGGCCTCTTTTTTGGCTGTGTCATTTGGTTGCTGTTTCTCATTCCAGCAGAGAATTATGATCTGTGAGTCTACCTTTAAATAAATAACTATCTATTATACTCAATTCTGAGCTAGTGTGGGATTTCTTTTAAATGTCCCCCTTTATTATTATGCCCAGATAGAGGTAGGGGATAGAAGTTTTAAATGTATGGAGAATTACAATTTTTCAGTTGACTCAAAATAAAAATAATGAGTCATTCTCAGTGAAAGCTTAAATGTGTCCATTTCTACTAGCAATAATGGCCAATGTCCTCCAAATACACATGCCCCATCAAAAAGTGAAAATGTGGCAATTTCTACTAGCTATAATAGTCAGTGTCCTCCACACATACATGTCGATAAAAAAGTGAATTATAATGCAAAGACCATGCAGCCACTTAGGAACGAGGTTGTGTTTTATTTAACATGATTAATAACTCAATTTTGATACTACTGAAATGGAGAAGTGAGTAAAATTATCTCCTGTGCAAGCATTAGGACCCAAGTTGAAATCTCAGAGATCATATATAACATCAGGTGTGACAGCAAGTAGCTCTTTAGTTCCTAGAATTTATTCTGTAGAGTGGGAGCAAGGAAAGTCCTGGAAATCAATAGCTGCAATCCTTAGCTTCAAGCTTATGGAGAGACCATGACTTAGAAGAATAAGGTGGAGAGTAGTAGAGAAGGACACTCAACAACCTCTTCTGGCCTCTTCAACACCACCCCCATTTATGCATGCATATACCACACCACACTACACACACACAAACACACAAGCAAGAACAAGTCAATGGAAATAAACAAGAATCCAACTCCATGAATTTCACTAAATGCACACAGATCTCCAATGAATATTTATAACTTTAAATTATAATAGCATAGTAAAAGCAATTTATTAATTCCCTAAATGGAACTAATATGAGTTGGGATCAAAAGACAACAGGCAACTTTTTGTAATTGACAGTCTATGCACATCAAGTTTCTAATATAATAGGGAAAATAACAAGGGAGAGCCAGTTATCACATGGATAGATGTTTGTCAATGGAAGCATAAGACAGATACAGTCAACAGAATTGTGAAAGTTACAAAAGACCCCGGCTTCCAAGTGGAAAATGTTTTTTGATTATCAGAATCTGGACAAGGAAAGCAAAACCCAGATGACCTGTATGCAAACAGCAATAAACAAAAGGAAATGCTGGGAACAATTCCTGTAATGTTCAGAGTTAAGTGAATTTTAAAAAATGGAATTTAAAAAATGCTTAAGACCTGAATTAATGATTTTTACATGTTCAATTTTAGGCACCATGTAGAAATTATTTTCAAAGTGCATCAAAACAAAACCAAAAGCTTCATGCACACGTGCCATAACCTTCCATGGCATCTCTGTAGTAGGCTCTTTATACTCTTGTGGGTTCGGTCTTCTTTATAATCCCCCAACATGAGTCTAATTTTGGAGCTGATTATGAAACTTAAATAGTCTTTGAGGTAAACTCAATTACTGCAATCCATAATTGCAATCACTTAGGTGATAAAAGATAAATAGGTGACTCCCAACACCAGAGACATAAAAAAGGAAAGACAGAAACTTTTCAGTCCAGAGTTAGTTACTCCATCTTTCACCATGGGAAAACACTTAGCTCAAATGGAGACTGCATAGTTGTTACCTGATCCTTCTAAGTGGTTTGTATAAATACTCCTCTAGTATTAAGTTATTAATTACTTCTGCTGCTTTCAGTTTATCATAATCTATAATAAGTCACATTGATGCAGGCTTTCCCTTTCTTTAATTATGCATATATAGACACATACAAAAATTATATTCAAATGATCACATTTTGATTTGTGCGTTGCATTCTGTTATGAGCTTCCCATCTTCTCAAGGTCTTGAAATGAGAATATTAAATGTTTTTATACTTCATTGTGAAGTCATAACTGTGTTAATATTTTTGGAAGAATAGCCCTCAGAAGGACAGTTTGAAATTTATATTGCTTTGAATGTCACAATACAAGATAAAATGTCACTGAGTATTATCAAGAGGTTGCACACAGCAGGGTTTAATCATGATATATGCCTACTAGGAAATAATACTTCATCTAAATCTTATAACTGTATTTCATGCAAATAAACAAATCAAAACGCAATTGATTAGTTCATTCTTCATCACTTGATTATTCTTTAAGGCCTGCTATCTTTAAACACAAACTCATTTAGCTTGCTAATAAAAGATAACATTCCTAAGGCATATGGCATGTGATAAAATAATGTGTCAGAAAAAGTGGTCATAGGAAAGAAGCTTTCCACATTTCCATAAATGCTTAACAACTTCTCTAGTTTAATTGCGAGTCTCCATCAGTTCACCAGTGCATTATCTTATCCAATCATGGTGTCCTTAGCACATATTTGATAAAACCATTAAGTTAATTTAACTGTTTTTGAAACTGGAAATAATTATTATCAAATTAGAAACATGTTTCAGTTAAAAGAAAATATTTTTTTTTTCTTTTTGGTTTTTTGAGACAGGATTTCTCTGTAGTTTTGGAGCCTGTCCTGGAACTAGTTCTTGTAGACCAGGCTGGCCTTGAACTCACAGCGATCCACCTGTCTTTGTTTTCCAAGTGCTAAAATTAAAGGCATGCACCACCACTGCCTAGCTAAAAGAAAATATTTTCATCTTTTAGTAAGTCAAAAGATTTTTATAAAACCCAATATGCTTAGTATTGATGTTGCAAATTTTCCATGGACCTGATGATGTCCATCTGAATCAATATGGATATTATTTATTCAATTAAAATGAAGAGAACAGCATTAAGATCAAGTGTGTAGGAACTAGATATGTTTTCTTCCTCTTCAAATAAGAGACTTTAGATTTCTAACATGCAAAATTAGGCTAAAAATTTCAGTGGAGAGGATGCCTAAACTGACCTTCCCCTGTAATCAGATTGGTGACTACCTTAATTGTTATCAGAGAACCTTCATCCAGCAACTGATGAAAGAAGATACAGAGATGTAAAAGTTACTCAATTCAACAATATGAAAGACTAAAGGAGTGGCGTGCATCCATGAAACACTGGGAGAAATTATTATTTAAAACAGATCTGGCTAAGATCTACCATACTGGCATGTGCTTAAACTGCAGTATGTTGATGTTTTTAAATATTTTTATTATTTAAAACATCCTTAAACTTAAATATATTTAATCATGTTCTTCACCTCCCTACCACCGAATTTAAGTTCTTTTTTAATAAACAAGTAAAAAACAAATATAAAAATAAATGCCCAAAACCGAGAAAATAAAATACATCACAAAAAACAAAATAGAGCACCAAACTCTAAGCAAATAAACACGCACAGAAAACCTATGGAGTCCATTATTTGTTCGTCAACTACTCTTGATCATGAGACCTGTCATGGAGTGGTTGATCTGCCATGTCATTCCATTGGAGAAAAGTGATTTTCCCTCTTCCACCAGGTATAAATGACAGTTCCATTGTTAGGCTTTACCCTAGTGACTAGGTTAATAATCATTAACTAATTCATTTTAAAAAGTACAACAAAATAAAATACAGTAAGATGAAAAAAAACTGTAACATTAAAGCTGGACAAGACAGACATACAGAAGAAAAATAGCCCAAGAAAAGCAAGAAGAATCACATCTGCATGTTCAAGAATCCCCTAAAACATGAAACTATGATTCATAATATAAGCACAGAAGACCTAGTGCAGACCCATGCAGGCCCTGTGCATGCTATTTCAATCTCTGTGAGATTTGCTTATTTTGAATTGGTGGCCTTTTTTCTCTGCTCCCCTCACTCCTTCCATTCTCCCCTTCTATCCTCTCCCATGACCCCCATGCTAATAATTTACTCTTGTCTTTTTTTTTACTACCCATGTATATTAGATCCATGTATGTCTCTCTTGTTGTTCTCTTTGTTGTGTAGGTTCTCTGTGGTTGTGGAGTGCAAGATGGCATTTATTTGCTATATGTCTAAATGTCATTTATGGGTGTGTAGATACTATATTTGTCTTTCTGGGTCTGGATTACCTCACTCAATATGTTTTCTAGATTCATCCATTTGCCTGCAAATTTCAAAATGTCATTATTTTTACCAATGAGTAGTATTCCATTGTGTAAATGTACCACATTTTCTTTATCCATATTTATGTTGAGGGGCATTTATGTTATTTCCAGGTCCTGGTTATGACAAACAATGCTACCATTAACATCGTTGAGCACATGTCCTTGTGATATGAATGAGTACCCTTTGAGAATATACCTCAAAGGACTATAGTTGGTTTTTAGGTAGATTGCTTCCTAATTTTCTGAGAACTCACTATAATGATTTCCACATCAGCTGTACCAGTTTGCACTGCCACCAGCAATAAAGGAGATTTAAAGATTTGTTTTTATTTTTATTTAAGTGTATGTATATATGTTCCCTTTACACCAAATCCTCTCCAGCATAAGATGTCATTAGTATTTTTGATCTTGACCTTTCTGACAGGTATAAGATGGAATCTCAGAGTTGTTTTAATTTGCATTTCACTGATGGCTAACAATGTTGAGCACTTCCTTGGGTGTCTTTCAGCCATTTGAGATTCATCTGTTGAAAACTCTCTCTATATGTCTGTACCCAATTTTCTTTTCTGAAACAGGTTTTTTTTTTGAAACTTTAGAGTCTGTCCTGGAAACTACCTCTTGTAGACCCGGCTGTCCTCGAACTCACAGAGATCTGCCTGCCTCTGCCTCCCTAGCGCTGGGTTAAAGGCGTGTACCATCACTATTGTTCTTTTAAAAAGAATATGTTGATGGGATGCCCTGGGCGGCCTGCGAGCCAGGCAGAGGCTGCCGCCAGAGCAGTGCAGGGTCCGGGCGAGCGACAGAGTTAGGCGGCTGGATACGGTGGACGGCAGTGTAAATGGACATAAGGCTATACATAAAGCTAAACATTTATTACTTAAAGAAAGTGAGACATAGACAAACATAGACAGAGACAGAAAACACATGTGCACACGGCAAGAGACGGACAGAAAAGGGGGAGCCAAGATGGCGACAAGGTCAGAAGTGGCTGGAAGTGGGCGTGGTTAGCTCTTAAAGTGATCACAAAGGAATAACAATCACTACCTGGCTGTACCCACTTTTTAAATTGGATTATTTGTTCTTTTCATGTTAAGTTCCTTGAGTTCTTTGTGTATTTTGGAGATCAATTCTCTGTCTGATGTGGGTATTGGTGAAAACTTTTTCCCATTCTGTACTCTGCAATTTTATCTTGTTGATCATGTCCTTTGCTTAACAGAGGCTTCTCAGTTTCAGGAGGTGCCATTTATTAATTGTTGTTCCCAGTGTCTGTGCTGCTGAGATTATATTTAGAAAGTGGTTCCCTGTGCCAACGCATTCAAGTCTACTTCCCACTTTCTTTTCTATGAGGTTTGGTGTGATTAGTTTTGTGTTAAGGTCTTTAATCCATTTGCAGTTGAATTTTGTGTATGCTGATAAAAAATATGCATCTACTTGCACTCTTCAACATGTAGATAAACAGTTATGTCAGCACTATTAGTTGAATATGCTTTCTTTTTCCATTTTATATTTTTAACTTCCTTGTAAAAATCAGGTGTTCATGTGTATTTATATCCATGCCTTTGATTCAATTCCATTGATCCTCCTGAATGTTTTTATGTCGATACCAGGCTGTTTTCACTACTGTTGCTCTTGTAGAGTTTGAAGTCAGGACTGGTGATGCCTTCCGAACTTTCTTTGTTGTACAGGATTGCTTTGGTAATCCTGGGTTTTTTGTTTTTCCATATGAAGTTGAGTACTATTTTTTCGAGTTCTGTGAAGAATTTTGCTGGGCATTGCATTGAATCTATAGATTGTTATTGGTAAGATTTTCTTGTGGGCATTGAGGGATTAATGCACTGTCGTGTATGCAGAAGTATTTGAGTTGTCTTAGGTAATGTTACATGTTTTTTCCTGTGCCTAATAAGTACAATGACACTGCCTATAAAATTGAATATGGTATTATTATCCTGGGAAATGGGATTAGAATTTTAGTCTCTTTTTCTGGAAACTTATGATTGGACATGATATACCTACAAAATCGGGGTACTGGCAGGACAAAAGACCTCATGGAATCCCAGGAACATGAGCCATAGGACATAAAGCTGAACTGACAGACAAGAGTCAACTCATGAGAGTTGTTCTATTAAACTATAAAGATTGCTGAGTATGGTGTCATAGACCTATGATCTCAACTTTGGTGAAAGTAGGCAGAAGCATTGTGAGTTGGTGTCCTGAACAACAAAGGGATATCAAATGTCGATATGGTTCACATAGCTATAAAGAAAAAGCAAAAGAAAATTCAAAATATGGAAAACATGGTTAAAGTTAGAAATCAAGCTGAGCAAGGTGGTACACACCTTTAATCTCGGTCCTAGGGTTGCAGAAACAGATGGTTCTCAGTGAGTTAGATATCAGCCTGAACTGCAGAGGGATTTTCAGGCCACATAGGGCTATAGAGGGAAACTTTGTCTCAAAAACATGCAGCATGGAATCACAGAGGCTGAAGCAGCAGGCATAGAGCTTTTGTTCTCTGCTATTGTTATGCCTATTAGTTTGGGGATTGGTGATTTTTTTTTTTTTTTTTGTGGAACTCCTCAGAGTCGGAGAGGGTTTGTACCTGACTATTTTTCATGTTCTTGCTACTCTTTGGCTGCTACTAAATTGACTTGCTTAGCCTTGATATGAGGGTTCTTTCCTTGCCTCAGTGTACCTTGTTTTGTCCTGTGGTGGCTTCTGTTTCTTGAAGGCCTAAAGTTTTCTGAAGAAGAAAAGGAAAGGGAACAGATCTGGGGGAGATGGGAGGTGGGAAGGAACAAGGAGGAGTGGGAGAAGGGTTAAGTGTGTTTGGGATGTATTATATGAAAGAAGAATCTCTTTTCATTAAAAGTCAAAAACAAACAAATAAACAAACAAAAAATCCTCCAAAACAGAGCAGCAGCAAAACCAAACAACAAAACTGTTGGAGATCATGATTTTCCAATGAGTCTGAAGTAGAGTTAAAAATTAAACTGATCTGCTCTCCTGACAAAGTAAGGAATTCTGTTATTAAAAACCTGGAAAATTGCTTGGTAGTGATAGCACTTCCCTTTAAACCCAACACTAGGGAGGCAGAGGCAGAAGGAACTATGTGAGTTTAAAGCCAGTCTGGTATACAGACAGAGTTCTAGGACACGCTCCAAAGTTCCACAAAGAAACCTTGTCTCCTAAACCAAACCAAACCAACCAAAGAAACAAAAAAAAAAAAAAACAACAAAAATACTGCAAAATTGTAAAATCTTTGAGAAATCGAGATTTGAACAAGGGAAAATATAACCATAAAAGTAATGATAGGTAAAATATAATGAATGGGAGAGAAGAATAACCATTCATGAACTTCCCATAAAGAAATATGAGGTAAATATTGTTAAAAGATTTATAGAAAAAAATCATTGTTTATGCATTATACTTAGAGAGAAATCATCAGACAAAACAAGTTACTAAGACCTTCTAAAAAGATAAGAAAAAAGTCAGGGACTGAACAAATCCAGATTTCTTAATGAAAATCCATGTTAAGGAAGAAATAGAGCTACTATGTAAATATTTGGACTAAAATAAAGTCTAAGAAAACAGTTTATACCCCATTAATTATCTTTGAGATAGAAATTTGGATGTCAACATTTCAGAAGTATTGAGGAGGTAGTAGGAAACATACATGGAAATTTAGGGAGAACAAGCATCTAATTAAAAAAATCCTTACTATATTCTTTCATGAACCCTCTGGGGTGATTTGAATGAGAATGAACCCCATCAGTTCAAAAGATTAAACCTTCAGTCCCCAACCAATGAGAGCACTTTGGAAGGATTAAAAGTTGTGATGTTTTTGGAGAAGGTGTGTCACTAAAGTCGACTTCAAAACACTCCTGTCATTCCCTGTCTATCATCTCTGCCTCCTGTTTGTAGTTAGAGACTGGATCTCTGATTTATTCCTACTGGCATGCTTTTGATTCAACAATGTGATTTCTAATTCTCAGTCGCTGTAGCCATGATGCCTTATTACAACAGTGGGAAAGAAGCTTATAAACTTTTATAGTTCAGTTCAACAATATGAATTTGTATGCTGCCAATGAAGTCATGGGAACAGTTGACAATATGCTACAAGGATGCTTGATGTTTGGGGAAATATTGTTGAAACTTAAAAATGACTGCAAGGAGAAATTAAACAAAAGAACCATTTGTTAGTGGCAACAGAAGAACAGATGTGAAATTAATTATTTTCAGTCTAGAAATTCATTCTAGTTTTTTAAGTCAGAAATTAAGAAATAAGCATGGACAAATAAAAATTTGCCAAGGACAAAACTCAAAGCTATATCCCAAGAGCAGCACAATTACATGTCACTAAATGGATTAAACTTAACAATAGAAATGCATGGTTCTTCAGTTTGAATACAAGGCTGTGCACTTTGCAGTATAAGCAGACTTTAAACAAAAATTATTCAGAAATTTCAGAAAAATGGGCTAGTAGCAGTTTACAGGTGGTGGGTGGCCTGGATAAAAAAATTTCACTTCAGAGCAGGGTAAAATTTAAAATCAAAATTGTTATAAAAATAATCCTTTTATCTGTTTATTAAATGAACACAAAGGAAATAAGATTGCGGGGTACACAATAGTTAACAGGCCTACTTTAAAATCCAACACACAATGACTGTCAATGATAAAGAACAAAAGTCAATGTTCATATTGAAATTCTCAATCACAGAAAGAAAGAAGAAGCAAGTACAAAACTCACAAAGGAAATCTTTTACTTGTATTAGGGTAAGCTGCATATGCACATAAAAATTCTTAGTGAATATAGGGATATTTTTGAGAGTGAGTTTTTCTTCCAGAGCTAGTCCTGTAGACTTAATGACTATCAAAGCTGGTGTGAGTCAGTGGCTTTTGAGTTCTGATTTCAAAACTTTAAATGATGAAATTCACAGAGCACAGAAGTAAGCTTTATTGAGTTTAGAGAGAAGTTTCTTATAGATTATGGGTGGAAGCTTATCAGGGAGAGATATTTGTGTGAGGAATACAGGTCAGTAATAGAACAGAAAAGCAGTTTCATGGAAGAAAAAGGAAGCAAGATTTAGAGAGTACGGAAGAACAGAATACCAGAAAGTACTTGGGATCTGTCAAACACTTGAAAGAAATAGATAGAAAATAAAAAAAAAAAGACTCAGAAAATTAGGTAAACCCAACAGAATGTCATGGTGACTCATAGTTAGTGCATTGTAGTTGT
The DNA here is from genome assembly GCF_982192425.1 of Myodes glareolus. Lineage (NCBI taxonomy): Eukaryota > Metazoa > Chordata > Mammalia > Rodentia > Cricetidae > Myodes > Myodes glareolus. The sequence continues at coordinate 33,047,465 of NC_142031.1, read as the reverse complement.
TGGGATAGGAACTCTGGGAATAAAATGTACATTATCTCCTTAAAGGGATAATTATTCCTCTTTTCTCTTTAACAGGTTTTGAGATAGATTCTACTTTCTATGCACGGCAATGCTTTTATTAGGGGTGTCCCTTAGCCAAGTTTTAGACCTAACCAGCTGGATTAACATTTTTATGTTTCAGGTAGCTTACAATGCTAGGACAGGAAATTTCCCTTTGAGCCTACACAGATCCTCCACAGATCCCTGGCCAAGTATTCTGAAACAATCTAAGACTGTATCAGTAGACATCAGAAAGATAGGTGAACTAAAAGGCATGTAGATTTTTCTTGAAGGATATGGAGATCAGGCATGTTTGTCAACCATAAAGAACATTCTTGGGTAGGAGGCTATACTGCAATCTCAGAAATGTAAAAGACAACAGAGTATAGTCTGAATCACATATTTTTATTTAAAATACATGGAAGTAGCCTTCCTGGTTGAGACTATTCTAAGAGTGGTGGTATGCATACCCAAACCTGGCATCAACAATAAGATATGTATTTTGTGAGTCAAAGACTTTTATATATCTATTTTTGTATGACAAAAAGAAAATAAAGTTCCTTCTTTAAAAAGCAAGAACAGTCAAATCACCTCAAGTTGCTTCCTTTTGTACTTTTATGTGTTATAAACAGAACAAAATATCACAAGACACATTCAACAACTTCCATTTCGTTCTCCTTTTGTATGATAAAAAGTATTCACTTGTCATGTAGAGACTCACCCTGAGTCTCTCAGGTAAAAAGAGTCTTACATTTATGGATGAGTTTTCTCAGAATCCATGAGCAGAGTTAGTTAATATATGCACTAAAGAAAGAAAACAGACAAAGGGTAGGAATGTGGATGAAGTTAAATTAAATAAAGAGATGACATATTAGCTGTTTATGTACTGAATGATGAGTTTTCTTACCTAAAAATAAAATTATAGAAAATGGAATTGAAGTGATTTCTGTCAACTGAAATATATTCAGCTCTGAATGAGTTCATTCAGAACTATTGGAGAATGTTTTATTATATAGATTATCTTGCAAGGTTTTTTAAAATGACATTTAGTGTGTTGGTGATGGGGCATAAACAGCCATGACACATATTGGTCAGAGAATAACTTGTCAAAGTTACTTCTCTCTCAATGGATTTGAGGGTTCAAACTCAGTTGGTCAGGACTGGCATCGATTACCTTTATCCAGAGAGTTATCTCATCACTAATCCCTTTATCCAGAGAGTTATCTCATCACTAATCCCTGTTTTTTTTATAAGAGAAATATTAGGGGGCTGAAGAATAAAACATCATATTATTTGGTAATTAATAGTGGATTTTTAGTTTAACCATTTTTTTGTAATTTGAAAATAATTAATGGTTTTGTATTATATTTGGAGAGCAGAGATTATTGCAGTGTCATTTAGCCAGAGCTTATAACTGTGAAGATAGACTCTGGAAAAAAATTATCGTAGGGTGATATAAGTAAATTCAGGGATGGTTATGAGAACTTCTGTCAGCAATATCTGCTCTGTCAAGTGTGTACATCTTGGCTCAGTCTCCCAAGTGCTAGGAATATATAGTTCTATATACAAATAGTCAAAATCCAACATTTACCTACATAATTATTATGTTAAGACTATAAAATGTTTCTCATAAAATGCAGATAGAAGCATCTGTTCATTGCTTTTAAGCAATCGACATACCTATTTTAGTAATAGATACAATTATTGCCTCAAGAGAAAAGGCACCTGAATTTAATGATAGAGTATGCTATGGAATGTATGAAATTAAATTTGTGAGTTAAAGGAAATTATTGTTCTTTATCATCTATGGTTTATGTTTTTAAGTCATTTGACATGGGTGTGGAAGATGGCATAAGAGATAAAAAATTAGCTATAAAAGCTTGAGGATTGGAGTTCTTTCTCCAGAACACACACACAAAACCCCATGTATTGGATTTGTACTTACAGTACTCCAGTATTTAGATGGGAGGTGGAGATAAGAGAATCACTATCTACTGGTCTGCCACCTAACCAGGCGTATACAGCATAACAACAATAATAACTAAAGACCCACTTTAAAAACAATGGAAGATGTGAACTGAATTCCCTTAATTGTCCTTTTACCTTCACACCATGCCACATGCATGCCCATATACTTACATACAAACTCCTTCTGCTGCTGTCCTGACTTCCCCATCACAATGAAATGAACCTAAAAACATGAATCAGAATAAACATTCCCTTGTAGCCAGGATGTCAGGACAGCAGGAGACTGAGGCATTGGGTCTCAGATCGCACATCCAATCAAGAAGACAACAATGGAAACACCCTTGCTCACTTCCCTTTCTCTACTTATGCAGTCAAATATCTCACCCAGGGAATCATGGTACACATGATGGTGCAGTCTTCTCACCTCACTTAATGTAGTAAAGAAAATACCCCGATGGAATATTTCCCCAGTGAGTTTAGATTCTGACAAGTTAGCCATCAATATGAATCATCACAACAAACTATTTACATTATTGATCAATTTGTCAACAGTTATTGATAATAATTAACTTATAAAGGTAAAAAATAAAACAAATTTGCAACCATTACTCTTCAATATTAATGGCAGCCTAAGGAATCTGAAAGAATCTCTCTCTCTCTCTCTCTCTTTCTCTCTCTCTGTGTGTGTGTGTGTGTGTGTGTGTGTGTATTTCTAAATATGACTATTTCAGTTTGTAAAATGTTACTTGTGTGTATGTTTCCAGGACTGACTTGTGAGACGCACCCCTTGACCAGCAAGCAGGAACGACCACGAAATCGAGAATTCTTCCCAAATCACAACTTTATTGGAGCAACTGGATTGAAGGGGGAATGGGGACGAGAGAGAGCGAAAAGCCAAGCGGCAGCTGCTTTTCTAGGGTGGAGAGGCTCCGATACTATCCTGACTGGTTAATACCATTTCACTGAAGCCCAGGGTTTTGGGATAGGCTAGGGAACCAAGGCTCAGTTATGCAAAATACAGGCCTTGAGCGCTCTGGCCCGCGGCAACATCAAAAGGATCTGTTTACCTCCGTGCTGTAGGACCGCTGGCACCATTTCGCCTTGGCGATGTCCTTGTGGCCCCTTACAATGACTGATAATAGATAACCAACTTTCCTGAGATAATAGATAATAGATAACTCAACTTTCCTGAGAAGATCATTTCTCCCACTCTCAGTATTCCTTAGCTTCTGTGATTCTTTGTGTATGCTTGAGGACTCAATTTTAAACAAATCTGGTGTGGGGTGTCCTTCTGTCTATGTGTTGCTTTCATTGGTTAATAAAGAAACTGCTTTGGGCCTGTAGCAGAGCTACAGGGGAACAGAGATAGGCGGGGGAAAAACTAAACAGAATGTTGAGAAGAAGAGGCAGAGAAAGACGCCATGGAACCACCAGGGACAGAAGCTGGGAATTTTACCCAGTAAGCCACAACTACATGGCGATACACAGATTAATAGAAATGGGTTCAATTAAGATGTAAGAGCCAATAAGAAGGCATTGCAAAAAGTAGTACAGACAAGGCAGTTGGATACAAGTTCTTCAGTGCTCTGCATTTGAAGAAACAAAATTTAGCAGAGAGTTAGGAAAACCAAAATAATGACTTGAAAAGGACTGAATAAAAATGTCCTTCAAAAACAGGCAGCACATTAAAAAGATTTATGATTTATTTTTCAGTGAGAGATGGGAAAGAAAGTGATTAGTATAGCTGTTGTGTACAAGGCATAATTTTTTTTTAATTAAAATAAGAACTAACTATAAGCTAAAAACAATTTGAAAGGAGAGGACCAAGAGTCCACTAGGAACAAAAATTAATGTCTAGAGCATCAATTTATTATTTTTGTCTTATAAACCTAAGACATTTGTTAAGAAAGGTGAAGGACAAAAAAATGTAGAAAAATTAAAGCATGCGAATGTATTAATTTTGTGTTGTAATGTACAATATGTGGAGATTTGTCATCATAATAACTCACTTGGTCTGGAGAGGAAGCTCAATGGTTAAGAAATAACACATACTGCTGTTGCAGAGGACCAGAATTTGCTCCCAGGGCACACATCAAGTGGTTCATAAATGCCTATAACATCATCCGACAGTTTCTGGCTTCCCAAGTCATCTGCACAGAAGTGTATGTATACACACAAAAGTAAATGTGCACACACAGAATTAAAATAAGCATTTTTGTTTGTTTGGGTTTTTTTGTTGTTGTTGTTTTTTGAAACAAGATTTCTCTGTAGTTTTGGGCATGTCCTGGAACTAGCTCTTGTAAACCAGGCTGGTCTCGAACTCATAAAGATTCACCTGCCTCTGCCTCCCAGGTGCTGAGATTAAAGGTTTGTGCCACTACCACTGGTGAATTAAAATAATCTTAAAAACATTCAAATGTACTTCCTCAAAGATTTAGTGAATTGAACAGCTTAGAATGATTTCCTTGGTCCTTGGTGCTATGTTGGTCTTTTTGTTGCCAGTGTTTTGTTGTTTGGTTAAGTTCTCCTCTGCAGGCTTATCTGAGGAAGTATGAACTTCTGTGCTCACATGATTGTTCACAACTCTGTCTTTTGACCCATAGTTGGCAGGGGACTACCTTCAGGCCAGCTGCAGTTCTTAGTAATGATGCTTTTCTACTGGGCCACATGACTCTCATCGCACTTGCCTTAACTTTGGAAAGTATTTTCTATTATCACATGTCATCAAAATTCTTACCTCAACTCAAAGGAATGGAATTACATACTTATGGAAGCAACAAAAGACACAAACTATTAAAAGTACAACAGACATTGAGGAAATTGAATTATCAGGTCATACTAATAAAATCTGTAATCTACAAAATTGGTAAATTAAAAGAAATGAACAGCTTTCTGGATAAGTACTGCATATCAAAATTAAATTGAAACAAGAAAAAAAACTAAATAGACATATTACCCATAAAGAAAAAGAAACAGTTATCAAAAGCCATCTAAGAACAAAAAAAGAGCCCAGAATCAGATGGTTTCAACACATAATTCAAAGAAGAGCTATTTCTCTTCAAATTGTTATAGAAACAAAAGGGACTTTGCAAAACTCTTTTTATGTTGCTACAATTACTTTGATACCCATACCACACAATGACATTACCAGGAAAGAGAATTACAGGCCGATCACCTTTTGAAGATTGATTCAAAAATACTCAATAAAATACTGGTAAATTGAATCCAAGAACACATCAGAAATATTATTCACCATAATCAAGGAGGCTTCATTCCAGAGATAAAAATCCATCAATGTAATCAGCCATATAAACAATCTGAAAGAAAACAAAACAAAACACATGAACATGTCAGATGAAGAAAAAGCCTTCATGAAAATCTAATATGCTTCATGATAAAAAGTCTTGGAAAGATCAGAAATGTAAGGAATATTTCTAAACATAATAAAGGCAATACGCAGCAACATCAAACTAAATGGAGAGAAACTCAAAGTGATTCCATCAAAATCAGGAAGAAGACAAGCCTGCCAACTCTTTCTATATCTATTCAATATAGTACTTGAAGTCCTAGCTAGAGCAATAAGACAGCAAAAGGAGATCACATGGATAGGAATTGGAAAGGAAGAAGTCAAGCTTTCACTATTTATTGATGACATGACAGTATACATAAATGACTCCAAAAATTCTATGATGAAACACCTGAAGCTGATAAACACCTTCAGTAATGTGGCAGAATGCAAGATTTATTCAAAATAATCGGAGCACTTGGGAGCCAGAGGCAGGTGGATCTCTGTTAACTCAAGGACAGTCTGGTCTTTAGAGGGAGTTCCAGGAATGCCAAAGATACACAGAAAACCTGTCTCAAAAAGCCAAGAATTAAAAGTAAAAATAAAAGAAATAGAGGTAAAATAAAGCCACATAAAGTTGAAAAATATACAGAGAATCTGGGTACTGTATGTTATTATGCTCTCTTTGAATTGTTTGAATGCTGTGGAAGAAGAATCAGCTGCTAAAAGATATTTGTTTATAAATGCTGTTGATTTAATCCAAGACAGGTATTTTGAAAATACTTTGACTTCAAAAGATATGTTACTTTGGAGAAGAGGTTTTGCTTATTTTTCCCACAGAAAATGAGATTCTGAATTAAGAAAAAATCAGGTTTGATCAAGGAAGACTACCTGAGAGATCTCTGGTAAAAACAGATGGCCGAGATGTCAGAGTTCTACATCCAGAACAGATTCAAGATGCTGCCTGAGATGATCAAGCCTCACAGGATACTCCAATCAGGACTTGATCATAATTCTAAATTTTCTTTAGGTAACCATAAAATTATCAGTGGCCCCAACCAGTAGGAATACTATGCCCCACATTCCTCAAAAAATGGACTATGGATGTTCCTTTTTTTTTTTTTTTTTTTTTAGATAGGGAGGTAGGTGGTGTGAGACCATGGTCTATATTTTGTCAACTATATTTTAAATAAATGCTGATTGGCCAGTAGCCAGGCAGAAAGTATAGGCGGGACAATCAGACAGGAAGTAGAGGTGGGTCAAGGAGAACAGGAGAATTCTGGGAAGGAGGAAGCCCATTCCTCTGCTGTCCTGACCAGCCACAGAAGAAGCAAGATGTGACTGCCAAGATATTAAGCCATGTGGCTAACATAGACAAGAATAGTGGTCTAATATACATCATAAGACTTAATACGAAGCCTGGGCTAATGGGCGAATGAGTTTGTAGTTAATGTAGACCACTGTATGATTTCTTTGGGACTTAATGACTGCAGGAACTGGGCAAGACAGAAAACCTGACAACACAGGCAGGCCCTGCCAAGACCAGGAATTCACTTGCTGGACATCAAACTCAAGATTTCACATGTAGGTTCTGGTATACACCCCTAGACTGGTCATATAATCAACACAAAAGATTCCAAAACTCTGCAGTGCATTTGGTAATATACGTGTTTCAAGCAAGACATATTTTTCTGTAAGATAGGAGAAAATTACTTCCATCCTTTCTTTAAACTGCTTAAAGAAATCAAGAAAATATTATTAAACAATTAATTCAATCTACAGATATAATTGACCCCCCCAAAGCCTCCTCACCCCATATCTATAGAACTGCAAAGATGATATTTATTGTACATAAACTGTGTATTAAGGGAAAGTATATTTCTTAATTTAAAATGGGAGGAAAGAAGTTCACAGAGTTTATTCAGTTTCAAAGATGATCTGAAACAATTATGGATGTATTGCATCAGTAAAATACAGCTCAATAAACAATGAAAGCTTCTTGAAAGATGGCAGGAGAAGGGAGCTACAGAGATGACTTAGTAATTAAAAGCAGTTGCTACTCTTGTAGAGGACCCAGGTTCAATTCCCAGCACCTGCATGGTGGTTCACAACTAGCTGTAACTCCATTTCCAAGGGATCTAAAGGCTAATGCCTTCTTCTGAGCTCAGCAAACATCAGCTACAAATGAGTATGTACACATAAGTGGGCAAAAGACTCATGCATTGTAATAAAATTAATGAATATGCAAAGCACATATGAGCTGAAGGTTTGGATAAGTAGATAAAATGCTTCCACACAAGCTTGTAGAGTAGAGTTTAAAGCATCAGGAACCATCTATAACCCAGACAGGTGTGGTGGTCCACAAAGTTAGTAGAAGGCAGAGATGGGATTACTGGAACAAACTGACTAGCTTGGTTATTTAAGAGCTATAGAAACAATTGATAGACTTTGCCTCAGTAAATGAAGTGTTTACTGATGTAAAAAGACACCCATCTTCAACTTTGTGTCTCCACATACAGGCACATGCACACACATGTATATACATACATACATACATACATACATACATACATACATATATGAATATACACACATATGTGCACACACACATGCACACACACACACACACAAAGACAGTTGCTTAAAGTTAGTTTTGAATGATCAAAAGATTTTCCCAAAATATTTCAAAAGTAAGGGGAAATAAGAAGGGAGTGGGACTGAGTATTAGGACCCAGTATGATGAATTTTTAATAGATTCACAGAGATCCAGGCCCTGCTGCTTCAAGACTATCTTGTATCATTGCATCAGAAAAGAATTTTAATTTTCAGAGTTGCACATTGTGTTGTAGCTGAACAGACCAAATAGCAGTGTCCCGCCATCTGTGTATGATGTTCTAAGAAGTGGGGGATATGGAAAATAATGCTTGATTTTTTCCATTAAAATATATTTTATTGCAGCTTTCAAAACATTACATTGGACTCCAAAAGATAGCAATTATACTAGGGCAAAACCAAGTGAGAACATACACAAAGGTCTTTCGGACTATGCATCCTCAGATACTCAACAAATTAGTTCCTTGCTACCAGAGTGAAAGAAGAATAAAGTGTGGTAGACCTGAGCTGACTTGAGTTATTACAGTCCTGGTCCATCTATAATTGTATCAGTGTCTATAATTGAATTATCAGAGTTTACTGGAAAATACACTGTCTCTAAAACACAAGACACACACCTTTCCCTTCATGCACCTTTTGACACTCTTCTCTGGTTAAATACATTGAAGTCAAGTCCAATTTTGATTATGTGTCAGAGAATGTGCTAGAGTAAGTAAGTAAAATGAGTTAATGACAAAATTATCCATTATCAACTTTTGAGATTGCTGCTCTTTCAGCTTATCCTGCATGCTCCATCATAATTTAATTTGTGAAGACTTTTCACTGTGATTAAGTAATTTCCTCTATCAACTTTCAAACCAAAGTCCTATTGGACAGCACTACCAGGAAGAGCTGGCTTGTTTTAGAGTAGGAAAAATAATGAAGGTATTGTGTATTTGCCCTAGAATAATAATTTAAGGGGCTTTTCCCCATGGATAACATTTTAGCACCATTTTCCTCTATCCTTAGCTCAGATAATTGGTTTAGAGAGAAAGCAGTTGATGGACAGAGTTAGAAGAAACTTTAAGAATTCGAGATGTCTAGAAAATGAAGACAATTAGCTTTTGTACTGTTGGCACAGATTTGTGAGCGTCCAATAAAGAAATACAGATAATTCAAGCAATGCTTTACAAATGACTACTACACAGGTAAAGAGCAGTTCCAGCGAACATGAGAAATATGTGTAGGTTTATAAAGGATTTTCATAATTTTGAAGGGCAGAGTCTGGTGTGGAACATGAATAGATAAAATCATGAGGGAAAACATTAGAGTTACACATATTTGACGTACTTAATAAAACGATCATGTATGTATTCAAAGATGATAAAGCAGGATCATTTAATTTGCTGCAGAAATATGCTACATGTCTTTTCTATTGACTTTAGAAAGTAAAATGTATGCTGTAAGAGCTGACATTCTTACAGAGTCAGGAGAATCTGAAGGGATTGGATGGACAGACAATCTAAAGACACTTAGCTGGGGGTAGACACATGATACATTTCTGCAGTTACCACCAAGTGATGAAGAAAATCTTATCACACACCTTTAAAGGAACCAATTCAACAGAAGTCCTTATGTAACCATAGTACCACTTTAAATATACTTATTAAATGTGCCTTTTTCTTTGTTGTATTTTGTATATATACAATATGCATGCATTGCCTAAGACGGCCAGAAGAAGGCTTTATATGACCCTAGCTGAAGTTACACTTGGCTATGAAGTACATGAGTGTTGGGAACAAAAATGGTTATCTAAAAGAACAGTGAGTGTTTTGGACCATCACTCTAGCCCCTAAATTAATATTTTTCTTGATGTTAGAAAAAAATCACCACAAAGTTTGTGTCTTAAAACAATACAGTCTATTATTTTATAGTCCTCAGGTTCAGAAAAAACCTTGAACTATGAGCTGGAAATTAACCCTTCCTTTATTAATTCTTCTCATTTCTTACTCTGTGTATGTTTGAAAAGTATAAGTAAAAAGATTCAGAGCAAAGCTTTTAGAATGCTAGAAAGTATTCTCATACAAACAAAGCAAACCAAGAGATAACAAAATAAACCAAGAGATAAAGGTGGAAAGGTCAGAAGTGTAACTATATTTAGCTGTTGTAGTTGGGGGTTATTTGTTCTTCAAGGGTTTCAGTATACAATTCAAAGACATCTAGAAAGTTCATGCAACCATGAGAACTCCAGGAAAATTGAGGTACAGTAGAGTCCATCCATGAAATATTTGTTTAAGTGTCTGCCCAAGTTAAAGTAGTCTTTTCTTTCAGTTATAGTGTTTTAAATGGTCTTTATACAATGTAAAGAAAAGTCCTTTGCCAGCTGTATTTAATGGAAAAAATTCTTTCACTCTGAATTTCAATTTGCTTAATTATTCTTTATGTATAAAAGTTTACGTTTAATGCTTTCCAATTTATTACATTTTCTTATATGCACAATTTCTCATATGTCTTAGGAAATATCTATCTCATGGGCATGCATTTTTTTGCATGTGTTCTGTTCTGGAATCATTATGGGATTAACTTTTATGTTTGTATTTTGATAAGTTCTCTTAAAATGAAAATAGAGAATGAGAGGAGCAACCAAAAATTCCTTTAAGCATATTCTGGAGACGTGGCTCAGTGGATAAGAGTGCTTCCTGCTTTTAAAGATGACCTGGATTCAGATTCCAGCACTCAAATTACAAATCACCATTGGTAACTCCTGTGGCAGGGGATCTAACATACTTTTCTGGCCTCCTCACATATCAGGTTTGGACATGGTGCAGAAACATAAATCCAAGCAAAAATTTCACACACACAAACACACACACACACACACACACACACACACACACACACACACACACACACCATAAAAAATACATTTCCTTATGTAATCCATTAAAAGATATCCAGTTGCTTGAAAACAAGAACAAAACAAACAACCAAACAAGCAAAAATAAGTCACAACGATAATTATCCTTTCTGTATTTTAAAGGTTTGAAAATTTAATTAACCCTGTTGATTATTTTTCAACTTTCTGGAATTTAAAGATTAAGTATATTTATTTTTTGTCCTAATGATACACTGACTTTAGCTTTATACTAAGTTTTGAATTTTGTTAATGTATGTATGTGTATATATATGCATATATATGTTGCACTTGCATGCACACAAGTGCATGCCCATGCATACCTGAATATGTATGTGCAAGTGCCCTCACCTTGGTGTTTGTGGTTAGAAGTTATAGGTCCATACTGAATTCCCTCTGTTGATATCCACCTTAATTTTCGAGGCAAAGTTTCTTGATGAGACTGGATCTCATCATTTCAACCATACTAGTTAGTCAGTGAATTCCAAAATCATTTTGTCACTAACTTCCTGGCATTGGGGTTATAGACATGGCTACTGCTTTTGTCTTTTACTTAGGTCATGAGGATCTGATATTTAATTTTCAATTTCTGTACACACTAAGCTCTCTCCTCAGTATATAGGGCATATCCTATATAATTTTAAAAATTATTTTGTATTTTTAATCTTTAAATTTTAGAATCAGCCCTCTAATTTTTCAAAAGAAAAAAATCCTAAAAATATATTTAAAATTGTTTCTCAGAAAATTGGGAATAAAACTTGTGTAAGACCCAGCAATAGCACTCTTGGTCATATATTCAACGGATGCTCAACATACTACAAGGATCTTTGTTCAACTATGTTCATAACACATTACTCATAATAGTCACAACCTTGAAACTGTCTAGATGCTCCTCAACTAAAGAGTGGATAAAGAAAATGTGTTACACAATTGAGTACTACTCAGCGGTTTAAAAAAAATAAGACATCTTGAAATTTGCATGTTAATGGATGGAACTAGAAAAACCCATTCTGAGTGAGGTAACCCAGAACCATAAAGATGAGCATGGTTTGTACTCACTCATAGGTGAATACTAGCTATAAAGCAAAGGATAAGGAACCTAAAGTCCATGACCCCAGAGAAGCTAAGTTGCAAGGAGAATGCTAAGAGAAATATACATAGAACCCCCTAGAAAGCAGAAATAGACAAGATCTCCTGAGAAAATTGGGAGTGTGAGGATTAGGGTAGAAGGGGAAGGCACAAGGAGAGAAGGAGGGGAGAATAGGAGGAGGAGGGGGAAGATAATTAAAAGAAATGGGATGGTGGAGATGGGGAAAGGACAGAGATGGAGAACAAAAAAAATGTCTTGATTGAGAGAGCCATTATGGGGCTAGCAAGAAACGTGGAACTAGAGAAATTCTCAGGAATCCACAAAGATGACCCCAGCTCTGACTCTGAGCAATAGTGGAGAGGGGGCCTGAACTGGTCTTGCTCTATAGGCAGATTAATGATTATCATAAATGTTGTCATAGAACCTACATTCAGCAACTGATGGAAGCAGATGCAGAGAACCACAGCGGAGCATTGGACTGAGCTCCTCTAGTCCAATGGCTGAGAAGGAGGAGTGAGAATACAAGCAAAGAGGTCAAGACCAAGATGGGGATACTCACTGAAACAGCTTAACTGTGCTAATGGGAACTTACAAAATCTGGTTGGACAGAGAAGGTACCAGCATAGGATCAAACTAGGTCCCCTGAAAGTAGGTGATAGTCGTATGGCTGGGGCAGACTGTGGGGCCACAGGCAGTGAGGCCAGGATTTATTCCTATTCCTTGCACAGCCTTTTCGGAACCCATTGTCTCTGGAGGGAAACCTTGCTCACCATAGACATAGTGGGGAGGGCCTTTGTCCGACCTCTAAACAATGTGTTAGACGTTGTTTTCTCCCCATGGGAAATCTTACCCTCTCTGAGGAGGTAAGGGGGCCAGGTAGAAGGAAGGTGGAGGGACCAGGAGGAGGGGAGGGAATGGGAAAAGGATTTGGCATGCAAAATGAGAAAACATAGCTTTCTTTAAAATAAATTAAAATAAAAAATTGTGTTCAATGTATACATCAATTTCATGAGAATTCTTATTGTATAACACTGTGTACATAAACAACATATATATTTTCATAACAAGAATTATTGTTTTCTATGTAATGTGTTTGCTTAGAACTTTTACTATATTTTCTTAATGTTTAATTGAGTATGTTTAGTAGTAATGGTAATAGAAATTAAAATTTAAAAGTATTTATTGTTAATACGGTTTATGAACATTTTCAAGAAGTTATATACCCAAGGGAAATGCACTGAATTCTGAAATATTAAATCTGGCTAATATTTTTAGAGGTGTGAAACCATGGCCACCTGGCACCAGTACTGTGAGTATGTGGTGATTTAGAGGGTTAAGAGAGAGAAGGCATGGCCGGGTAGTGGTGACGCACCCTTTAATCACAGCACTTGGGAGACAAAGCAGACAGATCTCTGTGAGCTCAAGGCCAGCCTGGTCTACAAGATCTAGTTCCAGGACAGGCTTTGAAGCAGAAGCATGTTATACTAAGAGTTGCCTACCTCTTCACCTTTTTTGCCCCTCAGCTCCCAGCCCATTGGTTAATCCTTCTTACATTCTGTACAGCTCTTAATCTTCTAGTTAATTTTAGTGTTAATAGCTTCTGGATATACATTCACTGACAATCTTAGAAATCTATTCTATTAATCTTCTATTGTTTCTCAATGTGGTCAAGTGGGAGATTGAGGTTAATCTTTACATCTAAGACAGATCAAGGTGTAATTGTTGTCTATTTATAGGTCGGTTACCTGCCCCTTTGATAAATCCACCTTAAAATCCTAGTAATATGTTTTAGAAGCTATGCCTTTGTCTTTTATGTGAACCCATACACAGTTCCTATTTTTCTTTTTCACCTATATTGTACTACTCACATCTTCATTAAACTATAACAGCTATGCTATACCTTTTTAAAAAATGACTTAGAAATAAATGTTCTGTCTTTTGCCACTATTTGAGCCCAGTACAACCCACAAATCCTTTTTAAAAACTGAGTTGGAATTTCCTGGGTGCATTAGTAACTCATTAAAGACCAAGGATAGCGTCCCCTGGAGCAAAGAGTCATGCGTGGCATCACAGGTCCTGCCACTAGGAACTCATCATATCTGTAGTGCCAACTGTGGACTATTCATTGCTGCTCTTTATCAGATTGAAGGTAGTTTGCTGATAGCATTTAGTATAAACAGGTTTAAATTTTGCCAATTGCTTTTTCCGTACCTGCAGAGATAATAGTAGTATTTCCTTTCATTTTTTGTTTAATTTGCTGGATTCAATTGATTTCTAATTTTTAAAGCAAAGTTTCATCACTGTGGAGAATCCAGTGTTGCTGTATGTGTTCTCCTATTTATTGCTGGATTTAATTTGCTAGAATAGCGTTGAAGATTTTCACATTAATATTCATGGCAAATAGTTCCCTAATTTTATTTTTTGTGATATCTTGTCTAATTTTAGTATCATGGCCATGAAGGCTATACAAAATTTGGAAGTGTTTCCTTCTATTACTGAGATTGACATAACTTGTACTGAAACATTTAATAGATGTCAGTAATCATACCCTGGTACACTGACATTTTTTGTGTAGCTTTCATTTTATTTTACTTTCTCTGATTGTGTGTATGTATGCTACTGTATTGTACATATGGAAACAAGAGAACTGCCTTCAGAGTTTATTCTCTCTTCAACCCTGTGGACTCTGGCTTTGAAGCTTAAGTGGTCATCCTTGGCAAGTACTCACCAAACCATCCTTCAGACCTTAAACTTGAAAGGAAGCTTTATTATTCGTTCAAATTATTGAAGAATTATAGAAATATTCATATTTTAATTTTCATTATTTGATTTTGATGAGTTTTGTATCCCAAGAATCTGTTCTGTCTTTAAGAGGGGCTATTATATCCCACTTCTGAAATTCTACATTCTGTGATTGTGCAGGATTTCAGATTCTAATTATCTGTTCAGTAATGTGTTCAAGACCTCTGCTGTAACAAGATGAATTAACTGCTGACATGGATACAGTTTCTATGACTCAACTCAGTTTTGGCTTCATATCCTCTGAAGGATAATGAATTCAGGTGCTCAGGCCTCCCCGTCCAGATAGACCATGCAAGCCATTGAATGTTCGTCAGTGGTTATTGGGAGACAGAACCACAGGAATTTAAGAATGTGAGACACAACCCCTGGAGTCCTTCCTTTGCTTTCTATCTGTTTATTTTGTTGAATTCCTCTGTGAAATCACTGCTTGTACACATTGCTGTCTTTACCTTGCAGAATTCCTTGAATTTCAGAACAGATAGACCAGCCTTCAGGTTTGCCATACATCTAGTCTCTTTCTCTTCCCTACAGAAGTCCCTGCTAATGAGAGTCTTGTTTTCTATATCTGAACCATTTCTTCGACTCATTGTAACCCTATATCTGAGCTGAAAAAAACAGAAATTATACCTCTTTTTGGTGTTGTTTAATTTTTTATTTTAAATTGTGTGTGCATGTATGTGTCTATGTGTGAAACTTCTCACAGGTGAGTTCGGGTACGTTCAGAGTCCAGAAAAGAGTGCTAAGTCCCCCAAAACTGGAGCTGCATGAGGTTGTAAGTTTCCCAGTATGCATGCTGGGAACAGAATTGAGGTCCTCTGCAAAAGCAGTATTCTCTCTTCTGTTTTTTTTTATAATTAGTATTTTTCATACAGTATATTTTGATTAAGATTTTTGCTCTCCCAAATTCTCGCAAATATTTCCACCTTAAGCAGGCATCAGGAAGTAGGGACGATATGGTCAGGAGGATGGGTGCCCACAAATGCACATCAGAAACCATGCAATGTGCCTGAGGCTGCACACTTTGCCCAGTGAATAATGGGGGCACCTGGAACTCTGTTATCTAGAGAGGCATAGACATCACTCTCGGGAGATACTTCGATATCTCTGAAACAGGGATTGTCTGCTCTGTAATCTAACAAAAATAGTTACAAGACTGCTTTAAATTTGAAGCAAATTTTTAAGACATGAAAGAACTATACTAATTAATGATTTTTTATAACTTCATATATTATTTTAGCCTAGCATGTGAGTCTTGGCATCTTTATACTTAGGCTTCTGAAATTATTTTAGAATCATTAGATGTAATAACATATATCAACAGTAAATATGTCAATACAGGAGCTGTTGATTCTTTCATTTCTCTTTGAAATATACAACATGAAATTTTTAACACTAATTTTTAATTTCTATAGCTTTTCAGTTATGGTCATAGTGATGGGGTACTTAGTCTTACATACTCT
The DNA here is from genome assembly GCF_982192425.1 of Myodes glareolus. Lineage (NCBI taxonomy): Eukaryota > Metazoa > Chordata > Mammalia > Rodentia > Cricetidae > Myodes > Myodes glareolus. Next base: position 33,031,314 of record NC_142031.1, on the reverse strand, counting down.
CATCTTATTTAACAAGATAGTTTATGTGATGTTGAAACTGGAGCATTATGTTTTCAATCCCTCATTGAATTTGTGTAGTTCTTCACAAAGCCTGGTTTTTATTAGATATCGGTTAGAAGGGAAAGAGGCATGTTTGTCTTTTACTATCGTGCCACTTACTTGCTTTTCCTATTTGATGTATGTGTTTTGTAAACCCACAGAGACCGGGACAATTAGACTTCCTGGGCAGCTGTAATACTAAACCTTCTGTAAACTCTTAGTGCAAAGATTGCTTCAAAAAGCTCCCTTTATTTTCCCTATAATTTCACCTTACAACTTTCCATAAATCCCTCTATCAATCCTGTGGGTTCGGCAACCTTTCAGCACTAGCTGCTATTCCCCATTGCTTAGTATAACTGCCAACTGCAGTGTCTCCTACAATGTTATGAATAGAGTAGACAATGGCATATATGGATATGAAACAACATGCTTTCTCAGCATCCCCGATGACCCTTTAGACCTGAGCAAGCTTTGATATGTCTCTTGCTGTGTAGGGTCCTTTGCCATAAATGTGGGAGGGAAAAGCAAGCAGATGGTCCACTTAGCACAGCATCCTGTGGAGGACTTGTCAAGCAGGCCTTAGAAACATTATAACTGGGATAAGGTAAACTAGCAAGGCTCCAAACAACCTTGAGCACTGTATTATATGGGAAGCTAAACTATTTGCTGATTTGTTTTATTTAACATTATATGCATGTGTATATGGCTATGAGGCTATGTATGTGTGTGTGAGTACAGGTGCCTGAGGAGGCCAAAAATGGACACTACTTGAGCTAGAGTAAGAGGTGTTATAAACAGTCCTTTGTAGGTGTTGGAAGCCAAACTGGGGTAGATTGCAAGAGCAGTACGCACTCTTAACTGCTGAGCCACATATCCAGGCCCTAAGATATTTATTATTCTCACAATATAATCTTTAAGTTCACATCCTGAAAAATATATTTAAGTTAAATTTGTATAAATATCTAACTTCAAAGGCATCAGAATTGTGTAATAAACCAAAAATTTTTTTAAAAAATCTTTATTTTATATTCTAGCTTGTGAAGGCTGAGGAGCTAGCTCAGTTTGTAATGTACATTTGCATACACACAAAGCTCTGAATTTGATTTCCAGAATCTCTGCGTAAACCCATCCGTGAAAATCCAGAATGTGTTTTCTTCCACTTCTAAGTTCAACACTGAGGAGATAGAAACAAGAAGATCCCTGTAACTTCTTAGACAACCAGGTTAGCCTCCTAGGTGAGCTCCAGCCAAATGAGAAGCCTTGTCACAAGGAACAGCACAAAAAAAACTAAAAATATCGTTAATTGTATCTAATACGTCTCAGAGAGTTTCCCCCCTCTTGTTGTAACTGTCCCCTGATGTTTCAACCAATATTTGACTCCAGTGTAAACTAACTACTATTCACTGATGGAGGAGGGTAATCGGTCTATGTGTTACTCTCATTGGTTAATTAATAAAGAAAACTGCTTGGTCTGATAGGTCAGAATATAAGTCGGCGGGGAAGACAGAACAGAATGCTGGGAGGAAGAAGGCAGTGAGACAGACGCTATAGCTTTCCTCTCCAAGATGGACGCAAGTTAAGATCCTTCCCGGTAAGCCACCACTTCGTTGTGCTACATAGATTATTAAAAATGGGTTAATCAAGATGCGACAGTTAGCCAATAAGAGGTTGAAACTAGCGGGCCAAGCAGTGTTTTAAATGAGTACAGTTTCCGTGTAATTATTTCGGGTGTAAACTAGTCGGGGAGCTGGGATCCAAGCTGGAACGCAGCCTGCTGTCCCTTATTACTACAATTCCCTTTAAGGTGAATGCTGGGGAGGAGGGTTGCATTCACACCCCTTACCTTGACAGCCTTCTGCTAATTATTCTATCTGCACTATAATAAGACTCAGAGACTTCAGACCTAGGACATAGGTATATGATTGACAACTAGAGCTCAATTCACATATGGAAAAACCATATCTTGGATAGGTTGCTTCTTGTGACTTTTAGGGTTCTCAAATAAAAACAGAGCAAATGGGAGGTAGGAAAGAGAGATGGATGGAGAAAGGGAGAAAGGAATAAGCTCACACTATTCTGGATATCCATGATTTGCAATTGACCAACAAATAACTTCTCTTCTTGGTGTTTCTCTGAATGTCAGATCTGCAACAAATAGAAGAGACCTAAGCTCTCTGGAGGTTTGATCCTGCCACATGGTCTAAATGTTAGACCAGAGTCATGAAAAAGAATAATCACTTAAAGGTCTGAGAACTCCTTATCCCTGACAATTTCACACACATAAAAAAATGACTGTCTAAGTAGTTATCGTTATATTTCATTTATTTACTCATTTACTTACTGTGGACCTGGAAGAATCTAACCTAGGGTATTGTATAATGCCATATGCTCTACCACTAAACCACCTTCCAAGTTCCAAAATTGCTATCTTAGAAATTTTTAGTAGCAGCTATAATCTGGATAACAGTAAAATTGACATTTCTTCTCATTCATTGCAACATGGTTATGAATAAATCCCTTAATTCTCTGTCATAAAGCTTAAAGGAGAGGAAGGGGAGATGGCCACATGTTAATGATATTGTACCAGTGCAGCCTCTATGCAGCATTTATCCCTGCTTCACCCAAGAACAGGACTTACGGGAGAAGTTTGAAACATCAATCGGGAAATAAAACTCAAATGTTTAAACTAAAACTCAGCTTTCAAAACTTTTCTGTACCTGCTGATGTGTTTTAAGGCCTCCTTTGTATCTCATGACAACTTTATTCACTTTGAGCTTCTATCCTAATATCCAAAACTCCATTAACTAAAAATGTGTGTATTACTACGTATATGTATATCTGTTTACATGGTCCACGTGCAAGTGCATGTGTTTGTACATGCATATGTGTATGGAAACCAAAGGACAAATTTCCTCTTGCTGGGCTATGCAGGGGACTGAAGAGAGCACACAAAAGATGGTAATTTGACTCCAGACCTGCAACATTCCATTCTTTCCACACCACTTCAGTCCTAGTTAACTGATCAGTCTTTGCAGATATGGCTTCTTTCTAGGAACTTTTGTTCACAGGTGACAGTCCTGACCAGGTCCTTAATAGAGTGGAATCTTTCCTTTTCCTAAAATCAATACAAAAGAATAAAATCTAATCAGGAAAGAAGACATTTCCCTACAGTGTCAACTGATGAGGTTGCAAACTAAAGTACAAGCATAACCAAATCTGAAACATTCAAGCAATAGAGTCTGTTTAGAGTTCCACAGAGGTGGGCAACAGCCAAGGACCTTCATCTTGCTCAGGGAGACTGATTTCAGATGACTGGCCTCCAAACTTGAGGAACAATTTTTTTTTAATTTCGTTCCAGTTTTGATACATTATCTCATTTTGTAAAACTATGTTTGCCTACAACTCAAATTTTTAGCAATCCTCCTGCTTCAGCTTTCCAAAATCAAAGTTCATAGATTTTGGACTCTAAACATGCACAATCTTATACTACTTGTACGAGAGAGTTTTAAGAAGAAATAAAATCTGAGTCTGTGGACCTTTGTCAAACAGCATCTGCAGGAAATGAATACACTATATGAGGACATCCACTGTGTATTCATCTGACTTCTCTTTCCTATGAGTTTGCTGATAGAGATGATGAAGGAGGGGGCTGAGATCACTGATTATTTGGGCATGCTCCTTTGTGTCAAGTGTAGGACTAAGTGTTCAGCATACATTGTCACATTCTCTAACTATCTCCCTAGAACGACAAAGCAGGGATCTTGGATGGCTCCCTTGGTCATCATGTTCAGGTGATGTCATCATTAACATTTTTCAATGGCTATCTAGAGCCATATGCAGGGAAAGCCATCTGGTAGCAATTGAACATAACTGACTCAAGGAAAGCAAAGTGTTAGTGGCTAACAAAACACTTTGAATTCCTTTGAACTTGGTAGTGACTGTTTTAGCCAACTTCAAGTAAACAGACTTCCACTCCAGTCTCTGGTGCCATGTCAGTGTGCAAATTCGGTGAGCTCTCACACCCCTTAAAGATTCTAAACTATCTTATGTTTCATCCCTATTTTTGCTTGTCTCAGGAGCTACTTTTTTCTTTTACATCCAATTCCATGTTTTTCTCAATTTTACGAGAAAATCCCATTTGTATGTGTGTTTTTCCATCTTTTTTTTTTCAAACAAAATAAGATTGTATTCTGGTTCCTGACCCCAATTCTTCTGAGAAAACTACCTGTTTATCTATGGTATCATACCTTGTACTGATACCTTTACCTCAATTATTCTTAAGTTGCTCTTATATATCATTCTAAATTTCTTTTATGACATAAAACATAGTAACTATTGGCTGATTATATGGTGATTGACAGAAAGAGACTTGAATGAAGATTACATTTTATACACCTGGCATGTTTCCTACAAAGTAGAACTTATTAGAATCTATTGATTGATTTCAGTCCAGATGGTAGCCCCTTAGGGTGGATTTTTTTTTTTTACCTTTCTGTCAATTTGACAAAACCCCAAGGGTTATAGAAGAAAAGGTTTGTTTATGGTTTCCAGTTCCAGGTGGATAAGAGTCAATCAGCATCATTATGTTCAAGCATGGGCTTAAGCACCAGGCATGGTAGCAGGAGCATTTAGCTGGTAGCTCACATCTCACACCCCAAGTACAGAACAGGAAGATCATACTCAAAATTGCTCACGTCTCAAAGCCCACCCCAGTGGCATACTTTCTCCAGCAAAGCTCCACCTCCTTAAACACCACAAAAAAACAAACAAAAAAAAAACTACCAAGTGGGACTGAGCATCAAATATCTGAGCCTATCAAGGCAATTGTCATTCTAACCACGAAAGACAAAATGATGTATATTTTTAAATTAGTTTTTATTTTTAAGATTAGAACATCATTGAATCATTTTCTTCTTTCTTTTTCTCTCAAATCTTCACATATATCCCTTAATTTTCATTTTAAAATTTAAGGCTGCTCTTTTCATTAATTGTTTATACATATATGTATATGTATATCTGTATATATTCTTAAACACAATCTGCTCAGCTGTTTAGTGTTCCCTAGCCAACTACCCAGAGGATATGAATTCATGGATCTTGAAGGAGAACATACAACCACCACTTAACTAAAAAAACATAATTCTTAACTATATTCTAAGTACTTGTACTAATAAACATGAACAAGTGTAGCTCTCATGCCTCACTAAAGAAACTCTTTTTGCAATAGACAGATACCACTACATAAAACCACAAACAATTAAAAGTGCAGAGATATGGACCCCAATCGCAATGGATACATCTGTAAAACAATTTCCAGACCTAAAGCTCAGGGAACATTGCATGACAGTGGGTGGAAAGATTCTAAAAATCAAAATATTGAAAGCTTACTGTGAGCTTGTGTTTCCTAGTAACATCAGACAATATACTCATACAACTTCACCAGTATAATTTTCCAAATATGAGCTGAACAAGCATGACACCAATGGACATAGTAACAAGAATGGAGAAAGCTCGTGATGCCTCAACACTGCACAAAAACATGCAGGCAACTAAGGAATGTTAAAAGCAGGATGACACTTTCACTAATTTTAAGGGCATAGACTTCACCAGGGAAGACTGTGTTAAGTGTTCTTTCAACAAGATTTATGCAACAGTTTCCTCTTTGAGACATACTGCTTCACTGAGTCCAGTATATCTTTTTCACATTTTACTTAAGACTACTTTTGTGTATGCAAGTGTGTGATGTGTGTGTGTGTGTGTGTGTGTGTGTGTGTGTGTGTGTGTGTGAACACAGGTGCCCAGAGGAAAGAAGTGGATATTGGACCCCATGGAGTTTCAGACAATTGTGAGCTGCCCTGACATGGATTTTGAGCACTGAACTCAGATTCTCTACATGAATAACAAACCCTGTTAACAACTGAACTGCCTCTCCAGCCTTTTCCTTTTAATTAGTCTAAACTAGAAGCAAGTATAAACAAGAGACTTGGGATCCTATTATAGCCTGAATGAGAAGTGTTCCATAGTGGCTCACACATTTGAACATTTACTTGGTATGCAATTGATGGAGGTAGATAGATTTAGGTAGACTGTGAAGCCCCAGAGAAAGGGCAAGTAGATGTAGTGAGGTGCACAGTTAGGGAAGGCAGATGAGTATTAGCAAATTAAAAGTCACTAGGGTGAACAATTAAAATTATACCCACCTATGGTTCTGGTTTGTCACTGTTTTTTTTAGTTTTTAGTCATCAAGATGTGAGGAACTCTGGTCATAATCTCTCATCACTATGAATCCCCACCAGAATTGAAAATTTTCTCTTTGTTTTTCATTTTTTCAAGTTTTTTTTAGATGAATCCCAGATATTTAAAAAAAGAAAAGATTTTGGCTATCTTATATATTTAAATTGGTTAGTTTATCTTTTCTAAGGAATACTGAGACTAAATTAACTCCCATCTTTCTATTTAAAACTTTATCTAGTACATTTTCTAAGGTTTTGTCTAAAACTTTTTATTTATGTATGTGTCTGTGTATATGCCTTGGTTATTCACAGGGATGAAAGAGGGTTGCATATCTACTGGAATTGGAGTTACAGGCTGTTCTGACATGTTAGGAATAGAATTAGGAACTGAACATGGGTCCTCTGTAAGAATAGCAAGTGTGCTGAACCATTGAGCTATCTCTTTTAATGCCTAAATACATTACTTCTTTTCAATTTTATGTCTAGAGATAGATTGGAGCTTTTTTTGTTTTTTTAAAGGCTTATATCTTTTATTTTCTTGTTTTCCACATGCTGTCTAACAACTATTCTTGATTATTCCCCAAATGTAGTGAGTCTTAAACGTTTTATTGTTATAGTAACACTTATAAGAAATTTTTAACAGGAGTCACAGCAATTAAAATGTTTATAAGTTCCATACAATTATTTACTTAAGTACTACGTTTACAGAATCCTTTCAAGTCTACATTTGTGTGTATCAGTGAATGATAGCCTGATTCTGGGCTGAAAAGTAGAATATTACAGCACAACACTATGGGTGGGAAGTCAGTGGATAGAATAAAGGTGTGACAGTCTTCACTGTTAACTTGACTGGATGAGGAATCACCTATGTTGTTCAAGCCCATGTGTGTCATGGAAGGTGTTCCCAAAACTATTAGTGGAGGGGAGAATACCTATCCTGATAGGGAGTGACATCATTCCATTAGATGATTTAGATGAAGTAAAGGGGGATAAGAAAGTCAGCTGAGCATCACTATCCACCTCTCAGTGCCTTCTTATGGGAGACTCGACTGCTTCATGCTCCAGTGGGCATGCCATCCCTCCCTTGATGTACTGAAACCTCGCACTATGCATCAAGAGTTGCTTTTGTGAGGTATTTCATCACAGCAGTGAGAAGAGTAAAGAATGCAGGTGGGATTATTTTGAGTAAACCCGGGCATCCCACCAGTCCTTATATCTAAAGAAAACTTTCAAATATAAGTTCAAAAAGTGGCCTCAGACTCAGAGGGTGGAACTTTAGATAGGCTAATAGGTAACTCTTGATTTTAGAGTAGTTTTAAAGTTCCCATGTGCAGACAATGACGTTGAAATGGAATCTGAAGCACTGCAGTAGCTTGCTTCTAACAGGGTTGCATAGAACCCATAGAATGGTGTCTTCCAGAGGAATGTAGTCTCAGCATACAGACAGAAAGTATTGTATAAAATGATAAAGTGTGTAATTCACTGTTACTTTCCTGTAGTCTCATTCTAATACCACAGGGCAAACAGACTTAGAGGCAAGACCAATTGATAAGTTATTTATTAAGCAAAATCCCAATTTCTACATAGTCAATTTCTGTTGTACCTATTCAACTCTTCCAATATACTTGCTATAAAAATCAATGGCAAAACATAGGTATTACTATATTCTTTATTTTTGGAAACTGTTATAGACAATTTGTATTCATTTATAGATTATTCCAATAATCCATGATTTAGAGAAATAAAACATGTAAAGTAACAATTATTTTCTTCTTATTTTTGTACAAAGCAAATGTTTTGAATGTCTATCTGTATTTCTAAGGTAAAAGAATCTAGAATTCAAATCTTGGACAAAGTATAAAAATATATTTCCAAAAAATGAATAATTAGCAAGACTGATGTAGAATAGTTCCAGAATACATGTATGTGGCATGGAATGTGATAAGTCTGAGGTATCAACACAAGAGTAATCTGCTTCTATAGCACTGCTACTGGAAACATAGAAAAATATGTTATCTACATTTTCTCTACAAGATTATCTGCTTAGAAGAATTGGCAAATGGCCATCATTCAGTTTTTTGACTTTTATAGAAAATGAATGAAGAAAATGTGATTATATTTTCAGGTAGTATCAAAGCTTTTAAAATGAGATCAGAATTGAATGAATTTAGGAAATCTTTATATAGTTTTGTCACAAAGTCATGAAAAATATTTACAAAATTGTTATCTCAGTATGAGCATACTTGAGCATATTTGAAAATTTAAACCTGCTTATATATGTATAAATAGATATTTATTTATACACATATAATTTATACATATTTTATATACACAGGGTTTACATATATGTATGTATGTATGTATGTATTAAAAAGACTAAAGAATAAAAAGACTAGAGAACAGTGTTATCTGATCTTGAAATACTCTAAAATCTTCAATTGAGTCTTGTTATGAAAAGTGAATGCAATCTGGAATTTTACTTGTCAGCAAGATATTCGGAAAATGTATATGATAATGATCCACATGATTAAAAACACAAACTTAATAACTGTGGGTACACGGTGACCAAAATTTTCTTAGTTGTCTTTCTATTACTGGGATATAAACCATGGCCAAAACCAACTTGGGGAGGAGAGGGTTTATTTCAGCTAACAGTTGTAGTTCATCCTGAAGAAGCCAGAGCAGGACCTGGAGGCAGAAACCCAGAAGAGGCAGCAGCTGAGTAGAGGTCATGCACGAGTGCTGCAGATTGCCTTGTCCCCTGCATAGCATGCTCAGCCTGCTTTCTTGTACAACTCAAGGCTACCTTCCCAGAGGTTGCACCATCCACAGTGGATTGGTCACTCTAACATCAAACATTAATTAAGAGAATGTCCCACAGACTTGCCCACATGTCAGTCTGATAGCGCATTATGTCAGTTTTGTTTACTTTTTCTAGATATGTCTAGGTTTGGATCACTTGGACAAAAAAAATAATCAGCACAAAAATTGACATAAATCTCGAACTTATAGTTTAAAAATGAAAGACACACTGTTCTATAAATTAACAATCGATTAAAGAAATTGATTTCACTAAGAATTATGGGAATAGGGAAGAAGATAGAAGAAGATAAACAAGTCTGAATGTAAGATGGGTTTCTATAAAGAGTCGAGTGACCAAAGAATGATTGTACACTTGCAATTCAAGACTTTTTATGAAGAATACATATTTCAACTGCTTTTTACTTAGTTTTTTTTAAAAAATCTATTTTTTGTTCAGGTGTATGAATGAATTTTTTGCTTGTGTTTACATGCACCACATTCTGCAGGTAATATGTGGAGTTCAGAAGAGGGCCACACATCCCAGAATGCAGGAGTTTACAGGTGCTCGTGAGCTATGCAATATTGATGCTGGGAACTGAACTCAGGTCATTTGCAAAAATGGCAATACTAATGCTCGGTCTCCTGAAAGAGCTAGAGGTCCTACTGTTAACAAGCCTAGGAAAGCTGGCATTTCAAAATGGCTGTGCCCCCACCCCCCAACCGCTGAATTAGGAAAACATTTCTTAAAAGAGCCACAGCATGCTGCTTGCAAGCAAAGCCCATATGAAAAAAAAAAAGTAGCTAAAGTTTGTTTTTAAGTGTCTAGAATTCCTTTCCAGGCCTTCTCAGATTTTAAGTGGATATAGTCCAACCACGTTGGCATGTCAATCTGTAGTCTTATAGGCCCAAAGCAGTTCCTTTATTTATCACTGGTAATCATAGCGTACAGAGGGAAATTCCACATCATAATTATGCAGTAGTAACTACTGTGCTATATGAACTCAACACCCATCATTTTGGTAGTTATTTTTATGGTGCTAGAAATGGAGTCCAAAGCCTTGAATTTGATCACCATTGGTTCTACTACTGATTTAAAGCCCAGACAAAATTCCTTGATTTTTTAAACACCAAAGTCATTTTTTGCACTTTTTATTTGCTATTTAATTTGAAATATTTTAAAATGTTAAGTAAAATATATATTCATATTGATTTTACGAGTACCTGTTTTTTTCATAGTTAGGTATTGCATTGTAAATTTGTTCACATACAAAAATTCATAACAGCACAATAGTAAAATATTGAAAAAATTGTATAAAAGATTTCAATATGTTCATAAAAAGTATAAAGTACATATTAACATATATAAAGAAATGCATGAAACAACACATTTCCTGAATGTTCATTCAGAATTTAAAGATGCCAGTCAGGGCTTTAGAATTACTAGATTCAATCATTTAAAAACAGTTGCCTTTGTATATGTGTATGTGTGCCTGCTTATTTGTATATGCACTGTGTGCATGAAGTACCACTAAAGTTCAGAAGACATCCAATACTCTGAATCTGGAATTCTAGGCAGTTATGAAGAGCCCAGTACAGGAATCTATGTCAACTCCTTTGCAAGACAATCAGTGCTCTTAACAACAACTGGTCCACTCTTCACAGTCCCTAGCAATCCTTCCACATGAAAACGTTTCATTTGTTGTGTTTTGTATTTTCTTCTCCAAGCAACCATATAGAATATTAACATCATTTTTAAATGTATAAGAATGAAAAAAGCTATGATTACCACAAATCCTCATATATTTTCTTAGAATGCTACTACAGTGTGAATCTCTGCAGGATAACAGACTGGATTAAGGGAAGCCTAGGAAACAAAGCCAGATTCCTAGAATCTGTGGAATGGAAGGAGATAAATGACTCTTTTGAACTGTCCTCTGTCACACATGGACCATGGTGTATGTGTCTTCCCTTTATATTACATACACACACTCACACAAAATTGAGATTTTCGGTTTTTTTTTCTTTCTTTTTTTTTTAAAATTAGTTATTTTACATATCAATCACAGTTCCCCCTCACTCCCCTCACCTTCTCCTCACCCCACCATCTTCATCCACTAATCAGAGATGGTAAGGCCTCCTATGGAAAGACAACAAAGTCTGTCACTTTGTGTTGAGGCAGGAAAAGGGCCCTCTTAGCCTGTATATAGACTAAGCAAGATATCCTCCCATAGGCAATGGACTCCAAATTCCCAGTTCATGCACTAAGGATAAATCCTGGTTCCACTGCCAGTAGCCCCACAAACTGCCCAAGTCACATAACTGTCACCCACATCATGAGGTCCTAATTTAATTTTTTAAATATTCGAAAGGAAGCCATGTTTTGATTTTATTTGCCATTAATATGTCTTCTTTGATAAAGTACCTTAAATATTTTGCATATCTAAAGAAAATATTAGTTCTCTTATTTGAATATTACTGAGGTCTTAGTGTTTTATACATTTTATAATTTATATCATGTATTAGATTTCTGATAAATATTCTTTTTTCTTACAGATTGTGGGCTATTTGCCATTCTAACAGTATAATATAGGACACAGAATTCCTTAATTGGTGGAATTCAATTTATCAATTTGCTTTTCTACAGACTGAGTGTGGCTGGTACATGTAATTCAACTTTCTCTGACCCAAGTTCACAATATTTTCTTATACTTTTTAAAATTTTGTGGCTTTTGGTTTTCCTTATTGATCTCTGATCCACTTTGAATTAATTTTGTTATATGCCTGAGTTATGAATTCATGTTATCTTTTTCTATAAGCACTTCTGTTTTAGCTTACTTATTGAAAAGAATTCTGCTAGACATTTTTTAGAATCACTAGTTAAATTTGTCTCTGTGTGTGTCCACTTCTACTGCACTAGTCAGTTTTTGCAGCTGACATTTGAAAACCCATGATATTGTTTTCTGTGCTTCTTAAAATGTTAGTAGAAATCTTCTAACCTTGGTAACCTTCCATATCACCACTGGCAGCTTTACATTTTTTTTTCTCAAAAATTCATTATAAATGCTAGAATCTGCTTGTCAACTGGTATAAAGCAAGGACATCTTTTGCATGAAATCCATAGGTCAAAATGAAGACATTCAGCAATATTGATTATTGCAGTCAGAAGCTTTGCCTACTTTTATTATTCACATTATACAAGGACACCATTTTCCGATGTGGCTAAAAAGGAATTTGTTCCCATATTGCTATGTTAATGTGGCCATTCTAGTAAGGCATTCATCTTTGTGGGACAGTTATGCTAATACTTTTTCAAGTTCAAGATAAAATATGCAATATACATTATAAAAATTCAAATAGCTCTTTTTGCTTTAAGAAGAAACTCTAAATGAGAATAAGATTCTATGCTCTGGGGTCATGACATTATGTTTGAATCTGGAGGCCATCCCTTAATGTTTTAATGTACTTTTATAGGACTAAATTCTAAATATATTTATACACTAATCTCTCACTTTTTTCTTATTGCTGTGAAGGACGTCAAACCAAAGGATTTCTGAAAGGTTAATTTTCTTAAATGTATTTTGGTCAAGTTTAGCAATTTTTACTGTGTTATAGATATAAAATATATTGCAAGAGTGAAAAAATTGCCATATTATTTGTCTGAGTTTAGATATAGGAAAAAATTTACTCTATGTAATTTATTCAACCTGTAAGATAGAAAATGTTTTACATAATGATAATATGCATGATACTTGCAAGAAAAAAACTGTTATATTAAACTGAAGTGATTAATTTAAATTTCTATTTCTAAAAAAGACACTTGAAATATTTAAGGAGTCACAGATAGGGCTATAGGATTATCACTGATTCCTTACTTTATTCAGTGTCCTTTAATAGCATACTAGACAATCAGTCTCATGTCGTGTCCTGGCTAGGTAGCTCCATTTTGAGCTATAGAATAGGAGAAAGTCAACAGAAAGAACTGACTTTATAGAAACATTAACAAATATAATTCTCCATAGAGCTCATAGGTTGAATATGGAGCTAACCATCAACACTGGTGTGCATTTATGCTTCATAGAAATTTTTTTACAAAATGTATTATCATTTAATAAAAACCTGAATATGTTACATAACCACTATTTATTTAATTATATTTTATTTTTCCTTTCAAGCATGAATGTTGCTGTTTTTATATTCTACAGCTCTGACATCAGAAGCTGACATTTTCCAGGCTCTAGCAGAGGACTTCTAATCTATGCACAGTGGCATATAAAAGGTTTAGGTAAACAGATGATTGTTAAATAAGATCATTCTTTTTTTATCAAGAAATTAGATAACTTTGTGGTTAGATAAGACTTAAACACTCAGAAACAGATTGCATAAAAGGACTACATTATCCAGTACAGCACCTTAACATAACAAATAGAAGCTGAAACTGGAGAAATTATACATACAGAATTGTAGCTCAAGAGTTAATATGTTAGAATTTAAACATAGGCTTGTTTATTTTTAGGATTTTTCCCTGCTACTGCTTTAAAATAAACAATATAGATATTTTAATTAATCAACAATTCTGTACAAACTATAGATGCTTTATACCTCAATTTCATAGATATGTATTACATTTCAAATTATGTTTCAAACTATATATGAATTGTAGCAATATTCTATCGAGCTAATCCACAGAGTCATCATATCAAGATATTATATTTTGTAATGAGGCCAGTAAACACTAAAGTATATTATTGAATTAAACATGCCAGAAGTCGTCAAGAAGTTCTGGGAAAACAACACTTTCCAGACGTGACAGGACTGTTACACCAATGAATTCTGTGGAGGTGACTGCACGCATAAGACCTGTACAGGAGTAAGCCAGTTAAAAAGCCTCGTGTGGTTAGGGGCACGGCTCTTGCTCCTAGCAGAAGAGAAATTGGTGCTTGCTGGAGAGGCTTATGTTATGTGATCCCTGACAAGTTTTCCTTCCTCCAGTGAATGGCCTTGTTTCTAAGCACATGCACTAAATGAACTTTGAAGGCTTAATAAAGAGCACATGAAATTAGAAGGGAAAAATCATGGAAAGTAATTGGATAGGGATGGGATTTATTTGATCAAAATATATTGCATACATGGATAAAAATCCTAAAATAATAAATTTTACAGTATATTCTTCAGTGATTTAAAAAATATAGAGCACATCAGAAATAACTGGGATCACCACACATTACAACTATTTTTTGGATGAAGCATATAATTTTTAAAATGTTATTGAAAGGAGTGGTATTATACATTTAATTAGGTTAATTATCACTTTGAATTCACTGAGTTGTTTTTCATGCATTTTAATAAACTCCTAAAATAATACTTTATTTTCTGATTTTCCCCTTACAGCTGAAAATCATCATTTTTCACACTTTACTATAAATTTTGTTTTACCCTGACAATCACATTGTGTGATGTGGGAAAATCTGAGTTTCAGTTCTTGAGTACATAGTGAATTTAAATTGAAACAAGATGTTCCTTGTTGACTCTCAAATTGAAACAAAACTTAGATAGAGTACCATAAATATACTTCTAATTTATTTTTAATATGCATATATGTATGCATCTATGTGTATGTACATAATCACCTGAGTGCTGGTGACGAAGGAGACCAGAGGACCTGGGATAGTAGTTACAGGTTCTTGGGAGACATCCAGGACAACTGTGAATTGCACTGGGGTCCTGTACATGTACAATTTGTATACTAAACTGCTAAGACATCTCTAGAATGGCATAAAGTTACTTTTCTATGGGCACAGACACGTTGTAGTAGACCAATTTTCTTAAAACACTTGTTGCTATATCTCTGCAAAAATCACAAACTTCTTTTCTTTTTGATATAACAAGCTAAACATTTCGACATAATTGTTGAAAGATTCTTATTTCTCAAAAAGAGTCTTCACAATTAATTCACATTTCAGAGGCTCAGGAAATTAATAAAATAAAAAACACTGAAAGAAAATGGTTTGCATAAAACAATTCACTAATTGCACCTCACAAAATGCTTATTTTGTTTCTTCAGAGTTAGGGGAAAGGTCAAACAAAATTCCTTCTCTCTCATCTATCACATGGTAAGGTTTGTATATTTTAGACAATTGAGTCATGTTCTCTTGTTGTCAAGCCAGATTTGGGTTATTGTAATTACTGGCCTCACAGATTTATTTTTAATTATTCATAAAGGTGATACAAACAAGGAGTCCCCAAATGGAAAAACACAGTGCTATGCTAAAAGCCATCTGTGACTGTTTCAAGCACCAGTGGGTTGCCAATTTCAATTTATATGTCAACTCAGCATCATATCCGATGTAAGGACTATGCCTGATTCCATACAACAATGATAGTCACTATCCCAGGTGTAGGCTATAAAACCATCAGTGCTTCTGTGGTGCTTTAGCTGGACAGAGAAAGGGAAACTTTAAAAGTGGGTTGACATGAGTTTCTTTGATACAATTTAGCACTAAACCCTCAGGTTTCTAGGTAATAGGACAAATTACCATCAAACAGCAATTTAATATAGGAAAAATGGAAACGTCATACCTCAAAATCCAAATAATCAACACATGCTCGTGTTATAAGCATTTCAGTTTTTTGTGAGTGTATTGTGTACACTTGTGAGAACTTGTGTAGAGGTATACTCATCTGTACATGCACAGGTAAAAGGTCAAGGGTCAATGTTTCTTATCGTGTTTCATCACTCTCATCTCATCTTTTAACTGTGTGTGTGTGTGTGTGTGTGTGTGTGTGTGTGTGTGTGCACGATATGCCATGGTATATTTGTGGATATCAGAATATAATTTTACAATGTTATCTACCATTTGTGTCCTATGTATGAATTCAGGTATTAGAGTGTGAGGAAAGCGCCTCAGCACATGCAGCATTCTTGCTGGCCTACATCTAACTTTACAGCTTCTCTCACTGAACATGGAAATCACTTATTTGGAGTTGCTATCTAACATGTTCTTGAAATCTCAATCTCTCCAACTCTTCACCTCTGCAACTACAGAGATGCATCATAGACTTTTTCTGCATGAATTCTGGGGATCCAAACTCAGGTCCTCATGCTTTTGAGAAAGAAAAAAGAAGGCACTTCCACTGAACCACATCCATCACCCCATATATTTCATTTTTTTATTGGCAAAGAATTTTAAATATCAGTTTAAACACAAAACATTAAGAGTCAGTGAAAAATCTTGAGATTCACTCACTGATCTGGAGTATGTCATTCAATAACATATTGAATATTAAAGTTCATCATTTTTATGCTGCCTTGATATATGCTCAGGTATTTCCTGTAAATGGCAACTTATTTTTGTGAAACATAAAATAAACTTAAAAAAAAACCAAGCAAAATAAAGACAATCGTGAATAATGGTGTGTGTATGTAGGTTTAACTTACTATTCTTCATAGCTTTACATACTTTTTTAAAATTTTTAAGACGGTTTCTTGTAGCTTTGCAGTTTGTCCTAGAACTAGCTCATGTGTACCAGGTTGGCTTTAAACTCACAGAAATTCACCTGTCTCTGCCTCCTGAGTGATGGAATTAAATAAAGGAGTCACCACCAAGCAATTTATAATTTTTCTTTCAGTAAATTATTAAACAGTTTGAATTGTACCATAATTTATTTGATACTTTCTACTGTTGGAAATTTTCTATAAATTAAAATATTGACAAACCAGAAAATTTTGTAACTTATCGGATTTCTCTCTAAAGAATTTGAGCAGTTTTTTAAACTTTATTTTTAATTATCTTTTGTGTCTTTCATATCATGCATCTCCATCCTATTCATCTCTCATTCCCTTCGTATCCACCCTCTGCCCTTGCAACCTCCCCCCAAAAATAAAATAAAATAAACTTAAGAGAATAAAACAAAAAAAGATAAAAGTAATTTTCATCATGAAAGCTGTAGTGTGACACAGTGAGTTATTCAGTAAACCCTTTTATCCTTGTATATTTCCTCACAAGTGTTCATTGAGAAGTGTCATTAGTCATTGGTTTCTGGTATCTGCTACACTGTCAATGCTGGGGCCTCCCTTGAACTCCTCTTTATTTTCCGGCTCTTACCCTTTGCTATGGAAATCTTACAACTTTGGGTCTACATAATTGGTCCCTTCATGTGCTCCAGCAGATCACACATGTGTTAGATGTTAGGGTGGGTCAACACATAACCCTGGATCTGGGCCTGGTTAGCTACAAAGTTGGTCAGCCTGCCAGCTCTTCCTTGTCTTTACAACCAGGGCAAACGCTCCTGCATTGCTCTGGCAAACTTACCACTGGCAGTTATAGGCAAGGGGCAGGGCCATTTCTCCTGTTTTCATGTTCTCACGGTAGGATCTCCCACACCTAAATCTTCTGGGCTAGCTCTATAGTATTGCAGTATTTCTTGGGTGTGGCATAGGGACCACTCTCCTGTAGGCAAGTCTTTTCTGTCTCACCAGCAGCTCCACAAATAACCAAACAGAGATTTGTTATTAATTATTAATACCCAGTCGATAGCTTAAGCTTCTTTTTTTATTAGCTAGCTCTTATAACTTAAATTAATCCATTTACATTAATCTGTGTGCTTATCTAATGCTTGTTTACTTCATGTATATACTTCCCATCTTGCTCAGTCTTAGTCTTGTGGCATCTCTTCTGACTCCACCCTTCTCCCCAGCATTTTTTCTGCCCAGAAAAATCCTGACTAGCTATTGACCAATCAGCTTTTTATTAACAATGAGAAGAATAAATGTTTACTGTCCTGGAGTTTTCCACAGTATTCTCCTGAATACTGATGTAGGACATCCTTCTGTATAGGTGTTACTTTTATTAGTTAATGAGTAAGGAAGCCCTCTAACCTCTGATAGGGCAGAATAGAGCTAGGTGGGGAAAAACTAAAGTGAATGCTGGGAGAAAAAACATGGAGTAAAGAAGATGCCATGTAGCTCCACCAGAGACAGACGCAGGGAATGGAACTTTTTGGTAAACCACAGCCATGTGGCGATACACAGATTAATAGAAATGGGTTAAGTTAAGATATAAGAGCTAGCC